>NC_057808.1:258788882-258885273 GCF_018294505.1 Triticum aestivum | reverse complement strand
GCCGGCTCCGCCTGCTCGCCGCCCCGCGCCTCCGGCTCCTCCCCGCAGGCGCGCTCGCGGCCGGCTCTTCACTCCACCCCCATGCATGCGTCGGCCGGCTACGTCCGTGCGGTCTCGGGTCGGCTGGGAAAAGTGGGTTGACTGCCCAAGAAAAGTCAAGGGTCGACTGCCTAAAGCCGGGTGCCTAGCCGGTTAGCAAAAAAAAAGAGAAAGAAGTCGGCTGGGGCAAAGAGAAAAAAAACACCCGTCCGGATGATTCGTCCGCCTGCTTCGCCACTCGGACGGTCAGTCGTGACCCACGCTGTCGGCAGTGCCAAGCCGGCTGGTCTGCCTCCTGCTCCGACGGCTACACCCAGCGGGTGCGCTGACGCGCCTCCGCGAGGAGAGAAGACAAAGTAGTCGCCGGGAGATCCGGCCCGACTGCTCAGCAGTCGGCCCGAATCTCGGGGGCTACACCCAGCGGGTGCGCTGACGCGCCCCCACGAGGAGAGAAGACAAAGTAGTCGCCGGGAGATCCGGCCCGACTGCTCAGCAGTCGGCCCAAATCTCGGGGGCTACACCCAGCGGGTGCGCTGACGCGCCCCCGCGAGGAGAGAAGACAAAGTAGTCGCCGGGAGATCCGGCCCGACTGCTCAGCAGTCGGCCCGAATCTCGGGGACACCCAGTGGGTGCGCTGGCGCGCCCCCACGGAAGTTTGCAGACAAGAGAAGAATTTTGTCCGGTTGCCAGCAGCCGGCAGAAGAAGAAAAAGGGCGCTGCAAAACGCCTCGCCGCCTGGCCGGTCGAGCCTGACCAGCCAGGACCCTCCTTCGAGCGACCGGGGGCTCGAAGGCTACACCCAGCGGGTGCGCCGGCTCTCTTCGGCAAACTCCGCCTCGGCTACACGAAAACCAATGTGAGCTCCTCACCCGCAGATTTTTTCACCGCGAGAGCACGGATAACCTCGAGCGATGCTCGGGGGCTATCTCCGCATTTCATTACAGTTGCATCACTGTTCGCCCCGGCGCCAGCCAGAGTTGGCCCGGGGGCTGGCCGCTTGGCCTGAGACGTTAGTTCCCGCAGACGGCTTAGTAGCGTGCACGGTATGAAAAGCCCACTCTTAGTCACAGACCGCAGAGCGGCTGTCGGACTGGCAAGAGTGAACGCTGAAGGCCACCCACGCGAAAAACGTCCGGGAAGAAAAACGCTTCGGGCGACCCGGCCGTTTTCTTTATGAGTATCTACTCGGTTAAATTCGCTCCCAGAGTCTGAGTATTGTACACTCCACTCCGCGGCCCACTCTCAGCCACAGACCGCAGAGCGGCTGTCCGGCAAGCGAGAGCACAAGCCAAAGAGCGGAGGGAACATGAAAAAGATTGAAGGGGGCTCGGACGAAACCGAGTCGGCACCCTCCGCATAAAACTTGCAGTGCTAAAAAGCAATCATTTGATATATCCGCATTGACTAACTTTGTCTTTTGCATGATCATTTCCATGAACACTCAGAGTAATTGGACACGGGTATCCCGAAGACGGCAAGACAATATTTCAAGACATCGGGGCTAGCAACGCCCCTCAGTCCGACTGCCCGGCCGCTCCTGCCGGCTCCCCGTCCGACTGCTCCACCTGGCCGACTGCCCGGCCGGCTGCCAGCTGACCGACTGCACCGACTAGCCGGCTGCCGACTGCAGTCCGACCCGGCATCGACAAGACCCTGACGAGACGACCATACCGCGGACAAGACAACCGTACCGCAACACCATCATGTATAGTGTCACTTGTCCCCTGGCACTATTCATGAAGTGACCTAGGGGACAAGCATGACATGCACCATGCCTTGCTCCCATACCCCCACATAGCTTAGATACAAAGCCACCCTCTCCTATAAAAGGAGACACACATCCATCCATCCATGATGGACTCACGTACACCCACAAGCAAATAAGCTAGCAAGCTAGCTAGCTATCCATCCATCCACACAACACACTCACGCATGAGCACTCCTATGCTCACGGCCATGAGCATAGCCGGCCACTGGCATGCCATATACGAGGCCAGATGCCAGACGCCCATGGCACTGACCTCAGATACAGCTCTAGGAGCGCTTTGTACTGCCCGATGTACACCCCAGATATATATGCTCAGACATGCAGGAGTAGGGGTATTATCTCTACGGAGAGCCCCGAACCTGGGTAAACTAGCGCGTGCTACTCGCATACCCGCTCCCGGTCCTATCAGCAGCAGTCTTACCCTCACACAAAGCCCTTGTGGCATCTGTCGATTCACACCCCCCCGTGAGAATACCACGACAGGGGTGGAACGCCAGTACCTCCCCGACCGGGCAATGGACGACTTGGACGGCCCCGACTTGCGGGCGGCTGCTCTGGACGACGACGCCGTGGGGGGAGGCGGCGAGGCAGGCGGCTCCGGGTTCGGAGCCAGCTTCGAGGACTGGCCGGATGATGACGAGGCTGAAGTCATCCCGCGCCGTCAGCCGGCGTCCGATCATCAGGGTGCGGGTTCATCCGCTGCGCCGGCTGCTCGAGGCGGCGCGCAGAAACGCCGGGCCGCGCCGATCCTTTTCGGCAGTCGGCCGAAGAAGCCCAAGAGTAAGGCGGCGGCGACTAAGCGAGACGAGGCGGCCGCCAAGGCCGCCCGCTTCCGCAAGGTGGTGAAGCAGCCGCAGATGGTTTCGGCGTAA
Source organism: Triticum aestivum (assembly GCF_018294505.1). Lineage (NCBI taxonomy): Eukaryota > Viridiplantae > Streptophyta > Magnoliopsida > Poales > Poaceae > Triticum > Triticum aestivum. The sequence continues at coordinate 258,882,594 of NC_057808.1, read as the reverse complement.
GTTTTAATTCTCTCACGTATTCCTTCTTCTTTTTTGTTGATATTCTTCTGAGTCCTTGTCTTGACTTAAAAAACAGGGCTCCGCTTTCTTTTGAGCGGACCGCTGCCGCCTCCGTGGTTGGAGCGGTGGGAGGGTCTACGAGCGCCCGCCGCGTGGACCCCCGTGCCGAGCTTCAAGCGGCGAAGAGCGGAATGCACGGGAGGCGCGGGAGGAGCGGGAGGCGGAGGAGCTGAGGGCGGCCGCTGCCAAGGCGGTGTAGGAGACGACGGAGGAGTCGGCGGAGGCACAAGCCGACGCAGCGGCCAGGGCTCAGGCGGAGGCTGCAGCCGCAGAGAGGGCGGCGGAGGCCCTGCGTAACCGGCCTCCACAGCTTGTCGTCCCCCTTCGTGCTGTGGTACCCGAGATCCCGGTGCCCCCGCCGGAGGAAGCCGGTGGCGACCAGCCGGTGATGGAGAGGGGGGAGGGCGACGTCGTCGTCCTGGAGAAGGAGGCGGCACCGCCATCGCCGACTGGGGCGGACCAAGGCAGCCGGCCTAGCGCGCCGCCCGTGCAACCGGCTGGAGGCGAGCCGGCTGCGAGGGCAGACGTTGTAGTCCGGTCGCCATCGCGCCAGCGCGCAGGGAAGGCGACTTCGGCGCCGGACCCGCAGAAGGCCGCGGGCTCTAGCTCGTCGGCCCAGGATCTGGAGACGGCCAGCGCCAGCTCGCCGGGGTGGACGCCGGGTGGTGGGACGGCCGTGCTGAACGTGGCGGCGCAAGAGGTCCGGAACCGGCTTCAATCCCAGGCCACCATGCTGAAGCAGTATATTCAAGAGTTCCTCGCGACGCGGACGGCCATTCCGGTGAGTCTTCCCGCTTTTTTGTTTCTTGTTCTTGATTTCTTCCGTGGGGGCGCGTCAGCGCACCCACTGGGTGTAGTCCCCGAGTTCCGAGTCGGCTGCTGAGCAGGCGGCTTGGAACTTCTTAGTAGACTTCGATTGCTATCTTGTTCTTATTGGCTCCTCTATCCTATTTGCAGGACTATCACAACCTCCGCGCGGCTACCTTCAACTCTCAGGCCCGGGAGCTGAACCAGAAGACCATTGATCTAACTGAGAGCCGGAATAAGTGCTTCATCTTTTATCTCACGTGGGGGCGCGTCAGCGCACCCACTGGGTGTGGTCCCCGAGATTCGGGCCGACAGCTGAGCAGTCGGGCCGGATCTTTCCTGGCGACTTCTTTCTTATTGCTTTTTTCTTCTTTACCATATCTGCAGAGGCCAATGGCGACCTGAGGGAGCAGTTCGGTGGGGCCCAGACCGCCCTTCGCGCCAAGGAAGCCGAGTACAACGCCTTGGCTCAGGACCGTGAGCGCTTGGTCAAGAAGCTGGCTGACCAGGAGGAGAGCCATAAGGCGGCCCTGAAAGCGGCGCAGGACAGCGAGGCCGCCCTCCAAGCCGAATACGAGACCGAGGCGGCGAGCTGCGCTGAGGCCAGGCAAGCGCTGAGCGATGGCTACGGCCAGATCGAAGATTTGGTTGATGGTAGGGCGCCTTCTTCTTTGTCCCTTTGCTTCCCGCCTGCCATTTGGTCCATTTTCTGACTTTGTGTTTTTTCTCTTCCTTTCTTACTTGTGCAGAGTACTTCCCTGGTTACTCCATTGCCGCCAGCTAAGTCATCGAGGCCCACCACGACGCGCAAAGGCAGGCTGGAGCTGAGATCGCACCGGATGCTCGTCGGTCGCTTCAGGAGCAGCTTCTGGCGATCCAAGCCCTCCTCCAGCTGGCTCACCGCATGCTCCGCCGTCTTCAGCGCGTTGGGGCGCAAGTGCTGGCCGCCCTCTGGCCCGGCGAGGTGGTTCCCCGTACCCCCAGTCGGACTGCCGACTGGCTGGAGGTAGCGGTTGGCCGCTTCGAGGCCTAGAAGGCTTCTGCAGCTCGGTCAGGCGCCAGGCGGGCGCTGGAGTTTGTCCGAGCTTGGTATCCTGGGCTGGATTTAGCCCAGCTGACCACCTGGCGGCAGGAGGCCAACAAGGAGCTGGAGGCGGTGCGGCCGGCTATCATCCAGCGCGCCTCGGCGATCGCCGACTACACCGACACCAGTGCCTTTGCCCGTGAGGTGAATGATGACGGCGTTGCTCAGCCGGAGGAGTGGTTTGGGCTGAACCCAGCGGATGGTGAAGACTCGGCGGAGGAGATCGACTCCAGTGACGAGGGCGAAGAGGAGGAGGGAGAGGATGGTGAAGACGCCGTGTAAGACGGTGGAGCAACCGGCCAGCCGCAGCTTGATCGTGCCTCCAGCAACGAGGCGCGTGCGAGCGCGCCGCCTGCAGCCGGTGATGATCAAGCCGAGACTCGCCAGCCGGCCACTCCTCCAGCCAGCACTGCCGTCTCCACTGACCTGCCTGGCTCGCCTGTTGCACCTTTGGCCTGATCCACCACCTTTGCTTTCCTGTTTATTACTCTTTGAACAATATAATCATGCATGTGCTTGGCTTCCGATTGTATTTGCTTTTCATCCTTTTGGTTGTTTCCTTTGCCGCCCTCCCTTGGTCGTTGCCTTCCCAGCCGGACAGGTGATCTGCAGTCTGTGGCTGGGGAAGGGCTTGGCCGTTTGGGAGGACAAGTACTCTAGCTTTCTTAGATTGTAGCAAGGTGAATAGGAAGCCGGCCAGCCGGCAGTTCTGACAGCCGGTTGGCGGGGTGGGAGGCCGGCTTGTGTTATATAAGTTCGTTAGTCCTTAGCCGTTTTTCGTGTGGGCATCCTTTCCTGCCTTGGACTCTTGCTAGTCGGACAGTCGATTCTTCGAGCTGCGACTTTCAACAAGAGAGGGCTTGGGTGCCGGCACACTACTTGTCTGACTGTAGGTAGAACTTTAATATAACTCAAGGCGGCAAGTCCCCGGGCCGACTGATCGAACCCGGTGCCGGACAGGAAAACAAATGTAGTAATACATTCATATGAATGACACTCATCATACATAGATAAAAGAGGGTAGTCCCCGAGTGCTCCTCGGGGGGCCCGTTGTCTTGTACTTAATACAAAAGGTAGCGTGGTACATACTGCATTTAACTGTAAAATCTTTGGAGGAGATTGGCGTTCCATGGTCGTTCCGACTCCTTGCCGGAATCATCTCTCTTGCGTGCCTTCGGCTTCTGTGCATCGATCGGGTAGTAGGATTCGTTGCCTAGGGCCTTGCTGATGATGAAGGGGCCTTCCCAAGGGGCCGAGATCTTGTGTGGGCCGGCTGTTCGCTGGATCAGCCGGAGCACAAGATCGCCTTCTTGGAAGGATCTTGGCTTGACCTTCCGGTTGTGGTAACGGCGCAAACCCTACTGGTAGATGGCGGACCGGCTGAGTGCTAACAGCCGGCCCTCTTCCAGCAGGTCAACACCGTCTTCTCGCGCTTCCTTGGCCTCCGCCTCCGTGTACATGGTGACCCGAGGTGAGTCGAACTCAATGTCAGTTGGGATGACAGCCTCGGCACCATTTACAAGGAAGAAAGGGGTGAAGCCGGTTGACTTGTTCGGGGTAGTACGCAGACTCCAGAGGACGGCCGGCAGCTCGTCGAGCCAACAGCCGGCCAAACGCTCCAGTGGTACGACCAGTCGGGGCTTGATGCCGGAGAGGATGAGGCCGTTTGCTCGCTCGACTTGGCCGTTTGACTGCGGGTGGGCAACGGACGCTAAGTCCGGTCGGATGCCCTGTGTCGCATAGAAACGTGCCAGTGCTCCTTTGGCAAAATTCGTGCCATTGTCGGTGATGATGGTGTGTGGTACGCCATACCGGGTGGTGATATCTGCGATGAATGCAACGGCAGTCGGCCCGTTCAGCTTCTTGATTGGCTTCGCTTCAATCCACTTGGTGAATTTGTCCATGGCGACAAGCAGATGTGTCATGCCACCGCGCGCTGTCTTGAATGGGCCCACCATGTCCAGTCCCCAGACGGCAAAGGGCCAGATGAGGGGATGGTCTTGAGTGCAGAAGCCGGCAGGTGTTGCTTGGAGCTGAAGACTTGGCACCCTTTGCATTATTTGACTAATTCCTTGGCGTCTTCCAAAGCAGTCGGCCAGAAGACCCCATGGCGGAAAGCTTTGGCGACAACTGATCTTGAGGCCGCGTGGTGGCCGCATTCGCCTTGGTGGATGTCCTTGAGGATTGCTATGCCCTTCTCTGGCTCGACGCGGTGCTAGAAGACTCCAGTGACGCTGCGCCTAACGAGTTCTCTGTTTACTATTGTGTATGCTCCGGCTCGGCATTGAACTTATCTTGCCGAGATCTCGTCAGTTGGCAGCTCTCTGTTTACCAGGAAGTTGAGGATGGGTTGGGCCCATGATGGAGTTGTGACTTCTTCTATTGCCAATACGGCTACTGCGACCAGGGTGGGTGGGTTGGGTGGTGAAGAGTTGGAGTCGGCCACCGCCTGTTGTGTCGTTGCAGTCCCCGGGCCGACTGCTGCAGTCCCTGAGCCGGGTTCTGAAGTCCCCGAGCCGGGTGCGACTACGGCAGTCCCCGAGCCGCCTGTCGAAGTCCCCGAGCCGCCTGCTGCCTTCCCCAAGTCGGATCCGACTGCATCAGGGTCAGGCGGTACGAAGATGTAGTCTGATTCTGGAGACGGCTTGACAGACGGTTTGAGGAGGCGTTGGAGAGAGACGTCGGTTGGTATAGCTTGTCGGGTGGAGCCGATTCGTGCCAGGGCATCTGCTTGCTCGTTGTCGGCCCGTGGCACGTGGAGGACTCGCATCCTTCAAAGTATCCGCTGATTTGCTGAACGAGGAATCGGTTGCTCGCCATGTTTGCGTCCTTGGCGTTCCAGTCGCCAGATGATTGTTGGACTACCAAATCCGAGTCGCCATAGCACAGGATCCGGCGGATGCCGAGCTCTTTGGCTAGCCGGAGCCCATGTATGAGCGCCTCGTACTCGGCCACGTTGTTGGAGGCGGCAAAATGAATTTGCAATGTGTATCTGAGTTTGTCGCCCCTGGGAGAGGTGAGGACGATGCCGGCTCCCAAGCCGGTGCGCATCTTGGATCCATCGAAGTGCATCCGCCAATGAGTGGAGTCGGGAGCTGGCGGTAGGTACTGGGTCTCGGCCCAGTCGACAAGGAAGTCGGCCAATGCTTGGGACTTGATGGCGGTGCGAGGCTGGTAGAAGATCGTGTAAGGAGCCAGCGCAATGGCCCACTTGGCCACCCGGCCGGATGCATCCCGGTTGCCTATGATCTCGGCAAGCGGGGCAGTACATACGACCGTGATGGGATGCTCTTGAAAGTAGGGCTTCAGCTTCTTGGCGGCGAAGTATACTCCATAGCACATCTTCTGGTAGTGCGGGTAGTTTTGCTTCGACATGGACAGTACTTCGCTCAAATAATACACCGGCCTCTGGACTAACTGAGCCCGGCCTTCTTCTGGGCGTTGGACCACAATAACTGTGCTGACCACTCGGCTAGTCGCGGCAATGTAAAGGAGCATGGGCTCTTTCTCAGTTGGCGTCGCCAAGACAGGTGGCGTGGTCAGCATCTTCTTCAACTCGTGAAAAGCTTGGTCTGCTAGGTCATTCCACTCGAAGTGGGTGGACTTTTTCATGAGTCGGTACAGGGGAAGAGCCTTCTCTCCTAGCCGGCTGATGAAGCGGTTCAGGGAGGCCAGGCACCCGGTAAAATTTTGGACGTCTTTCAGCTTGGTAGGAATCTCCATTCTCTCTATGGCCTTGATCTTCACTGGGTTGCACTCGATGCCGCGTTCGGAGAGCAAGAAGCCTAGAAGCTGGCCGGCTGGTACTCCGAACACGCATTTCTCAGGGTTGAGCTTGATCTGAAATCGGCGCAAGTTGTCAAATGTTCTCTGAGGTCTTCCAGCAGGGTGCCGCGCTTCTCCGTCTTCACCACAATATCGTCTACATAGACGTGGGCTTTTCTGCCGAGTTGCTTGAGGAGGCATTTCTGCATGCAACGCTGAAAAGTGGCACCGGCATTTCTCAAGCCGAATGTCATAGTCAGGTAGCAGAAAGCTCTGAATGGTGTGATGAAGGCGGTCTTCAGGCGGCCAGCTAGATCCAACTTGATCTGATGGTAGCCTGAGTAAGCATCCAAGAAACTCAACAGCTCGCATCCGGCTGTGGAGTCTATCACTTGATCGATTCGAGGTAAGGCAAACGGATCTTTGGGGCAGGCTTTGTTGAGGCCGGTATGATCTATACACATGCGCCATTTATTGTTTTTCTTCAATACAAGGACCGGGTTGGCAAGCCATTCTGGAAAAAACACCTCCATAATGAAGCCGGCTACCAGAAACCGGGCTATCTCTTCTCCTACAATCCTTCTCTTTTCCTCCGACAATCGGCGGAGAGGTTGTTTGACTGGTTTTGCGTCTGCTCGGACGTGTAGCTTGTGCTCGGCGAAATCCTTTGGAACACCTGGCATGTCCTTTGGGGACCATGCAAAGATGTCCCGGTTCTCACGGAGGAAATCGATGAGCTCGTCTTCCTATTTGTTGTCCAGGTTTGCTCCAATGACGGCAAACCTCTCCGGGTTCTCTGGGTCCAGAGGTATCTTTTTTGTTTCCTTGGCCGGCTGGAAGGAGCCTTGAGCATCATATTCCTTGGGGTCAGGGGACAGGGCCGGCTGCTTGCCGGCCATGGCCACGACTCGGTCCAGCATCTTTTTTTCTTCGGCAATCACGAGGGACTCGGCCAGTCGGCTGCTGGCTGCGGCACACTCAGAGGATTTCTTGTAGTCTCCGGCTATGGTGATGATCCCCTTTGAACTTGGCATCTTCATCTTGAGGTAGGCGTAGTGGGGCACAGCCATGAACTTGGCCAGGGCAGGTCGGCCAAGCAACGCGTGGTAAGGGCTCTCTAGATCCACCACTTCAAACCAGACTGCTTCTCGGCGGAAGTGATCCTTGTCTCCGAAGAGAACATCTATCTTGATCTTTCCGATTGGTGAGCAGGACAGGCCGGGTACGATGCCATGGAACACAGTCCGGCTTGGCATGAGTTGCTTCGTCTTGATGTTCAGCTTCTCCATGGTGTCACGGTACAGTATGTTGATGCTGCTCCCACCGTCAATCAGTACACGGGAGAAATGGGCGGCTCGCCTTTCTGTCGCGAGGGTGGCGTCCAACACCAATGCATAAGAGCCGGGAGACGGCATCACCTCTGGGTGATCGGCCCGGCTCCAGCTGATAGGCTTCTCAGACCAATGCATAAACTATGGGTTGTTAGAGGTGACCGCGTTGACTTCTTGGTGTTGTCGGCGCCGACTGCGCCTATCTTCAGTTTGGCTTGTAAAGACGACGTAGGCGGCATGCTCGTCCGGGAACTCGTCTTGAATGGCTCCGACTGCTGGTTGAGCAGCCGGCTGCTGAGGGGCTGGAGGTGGCTGGCCAGCAGGTGGAGGCGGCACCACCCCTTCGCCTTTGGAGATCCGCGTGAGCCAATGACACTTCCGAGTCGTGTGGTTGGACGGCTTCGCGCCGCTGTGGAACTTGCAGGGGGCATCAAGGGTTTTCTCGTAGGAGAAAGTCGGCTGCCAAGCCGGCCTGCCGCTCTTCTACTTCCTGGGCATGGGCCGCCCATCAGGTTGCTCGTCTTCGACTGTGGCTACTTGCCGACTGGTGGAAGGCGGCATAGGGGCCTTGCGCTTGTTGTCGTTTGGATACGGGTGTCGATTGGAGTCACCAGCCGGCGTCTTGGGAGCCGGAGCGAGCACCTTTCCAGAGGCATCCACTCGAAGCTCAGTCTTTATTGAAGAGTCAGTCGTGGCGTACTTGTCTGCTATGATCAGCAGCTCGTCGAGGGTAGTCGGCTCGTCGCAGAGGAGCCGGTGCTTGAGGAGGGTGCCCTCTCGGCACCCGGCGGTGAAGTACTCTATGGCTTGAACCTCGTGCACCCCTTCGCAGGAGTTGCGGAGCTCGGCCCAACGCGTGAGGTAGTCGCGAGTTGATTCGTTGGGCCCTTGGACGCACAAGGAGAGCTGGAGGGGCTTGGGAGGCCGCTTGTATGTGCTGGTGAAATTGCGGATGAAGACTTCCGTGAAGTCTAGCCAGCTGCTGACGCTGTAGGGCTTGAGGCTGTTCAACCAGGTGCGTGCCGTGCCTTGAAGCATGAGCGGGACGTACTTCACGGCAACGTGCCTGTTGCCGTTTGCTATGTGGACTGCGGTGGAGTAATCGATCAACCAGTCTTCCGGCTTCATGGAGCCGTTGTATTTTGGCGTGTCTCTTGGGAGTGAGAACCCTTTGGGGAAGGGCTCATCGCGGATGCGGGGGCCAAAGCAAGGCGGGCCGACATCATCATCTTCTTCTAGCGCCAGGGATCGCGCTAGGCGGTCGATCCGGTGGCGGGCGTCATTCTCGCCGACTCCTTCGCGGTGGCCTAGTCGGCCGCCGAGAGTTGGATGCGTAACAGGCGGCGGGGTGGGATATCTCTCGCCACGAGGCGGAGGAGGAGGCGGATTGCCTCGTCGTTCCACAACTCGGGGGCGGCCTTCTGCGTCGCGCTCGATGGTGAGCTGAGTCCGACTGCGGCTAGCAGCCGGCTCCTTGTCTTTTCTCGCGCGGGCGCCGCCTGCAGTCGGCGTCCGGGATGTCGCGCCGTGCTCTCGGCGTGGGGGAGGACTTTCAGCGTGGGCGCTGGCTTCATGCCGCTCTGCGGCCGCGTCGATCAGCTGCTGCATGCGTCTAGTCATGTAGGGGAGCTCGTTGGCCTCCAGCTCGTTCAGCTCGTCTACGGCCGCCTGAGCGGCACACGGGTTCTCGAGTGGCGTGGCGTAGACTACGTGGTCTGCTCCCAGCATGCTGGCGATGGCCGCGCCGCGCTTCTTGACGGTGCCGGCTCGGCTCGGCCAGCCAGGAGGCGGCGTACCAAAGGCGGCGCGGTCGACTTCGCGCTGGTGAGCCTCAGTGAGGCGTCTCATGGATGCTATCTTCTGACCCTCCGTGATGAGGGCGAGGCGGCGTGCCTCCAGTGTCTCAGCGTCGGCGTCGGCCGGGATGGGGCGGACAGGTCGTGTAGCGCCGCTTGTAGGGCGTCGTGGGCGTTCTCGCCTGAGGCGGCACCGTGGCTGATGACCAGCACCTCAGTGACAGTGCTGCCGCCACTGTCGGCTCCAGGAAGAGGGTCATCGATGATCACCACGTTGGTGGGGAAGGCGTCAAGCGATGCCGTGTCGGAGTCGACAAGCATCGGGTCGGTGGAGCCAACCGACTCCAAATCCACAGCAGGCTCGCTGGAGGCGTGAAGCTGGTCGAGGAGGCTGACGAGGCGGCTCTCGGGGCAGTCTGTGCCCGCGTCGGACGCAGGCTCGTCGGAGATGCGAGCCTCGCAAAGAAGATCGGCGAGGCAACTCGCCGCGCAGGCGTCGTCGACGCCTTGCAGCGCGTCTGGGCAAGCGCCATCGGGCGTGCCGGGCTGGCTACGCTCGTTGGGAAGGAAATGGGTTCCCGTCCAGAACAGGTCTCCGGACGACGGTGCACCTGGCCCCATGGTGGGCGCCAAATGTCGGGTGGTAGGTGCGACATATGCCAACGGGTGGCTTATCATTATGGGAGCCAGTAAGACATCGCCGGTGCCTGGAAACGGGATAAGGCGAAGACATGCACGCCAGCGAATCTTACCCAGGTTCGGGGCTCTCCGTGGAGATAACACCCCTAGTCCTGCTCTCCGGGGTCTCCGCATGATCACTAGATCAACACAAGTGGCTACAAGTGCCTCCTTGAGCTGTTTGGTTAGAGGAAGAAGAAGGGCAAGGCTAGCTCTCCTCTTCTCTCTATTGTGGTGTCTAAAACTCTAAGAGATCAACCCTTTGCATGGGTGCCCTGGGGGGTTTATATAGGCCTACCCCCCGGGGGTACAATGGTAATCCGGCTGGATGCGGGTCCAGGCCGTCAGTGTGTGTATCCGCCGGCTTCTCCGCCGGCCGCTGGGGCCCGCCGGCTGCCGGCCTCTTGGCCGACAGGCCGGCCCCACCGCCTGGGGGTCTTGTCGGCGGCTGGTCACTGTAGCTTCGCCCCTGATGACGAGGGCTTTGCCAGGGTGAGCATCGCTACAGTGCCGCCGCCTGGAGGGCTTTCACTGTAGCCTTACCTCGTCTTGTCTCCCTAATGGTGCACATACTTCGAGGGATGGAGCTAGCCGGCTGAAGGGGGTCGGCTACGTCCCAGGCCGACTGGGGGAGGCTTGGCCGCCTTCAGGTGTCTCTCTGGCTGGCGGGGCCCGCCACCTACAGGCCGTACTGACAGCCTGTCGTGGGTGGCATCATGGTCAACATGGCAACAGTGTTGCTCCGCACGGCGCACTGTGGCCATGCGTGCTTCGGGATTCGGGGGTGGCAGGCTCTACTGTAGCCACGCCCTGTCTCATCGCCGTTATGGGGGTGCAGACTTTGAGGGGGGACGCCTGGCCGCCTGCCAGGAGCCGGCCTTCTCATAGCTGGCTACTGGGAGTCGGCCCTTTTCGCGAGGGCCAACCTAGCCTTGCCGCCTTCCGGAAGCCGGCTGGTGGGCCAGCCGGCCATAGGAAGGCGGTCATGTGTCTTGGACGCTTGAGGGCTTGTTCTGCCTAACAATTCTTGAAGAGACAGGGGGAGCCGGCTAGGCTACCCATGGTTATTTACTCCGACATCTAGCTTGCATTACTTCTATTTTCTTGAAAATCCTTCTGCTTAGTTTACACATCGTAGCTGTGAATATGTCATGCCATCCTGTTTTTCTTACATATTCCATCCCCATACCTATAACCATCAAAGATCGTTGAAGTAGCTAATTCCTCTAAATAGGAGGCGTTGAGAACAAAGAAATTATTGGAGCTATCGTTTTCCTCTAGCATTAATAGAATTCATTGGTGTTAAGAAAAACCTCTTGTGGGAAGGTTGGCTAGAGATTTCTTGGAAAAATACCAGCCCCTTTCGCTTCAATTGAGAGAAAGAAAGAGACTAATAAGAATTCTCTTATCCCATTTGGAAGGATACCATCCTTATAACTACCCATGACTGTTTTTGTCTCTAGCATGACCAATTGATAAAATGTGGAGGAAAGTAGGGGAAATGGCCGATACTACTGGCGGTTGTCTTACATCGAAGTATTGCTTGTCTGTATCATGCATCAATGAGTTCTGAAGAGCGATTTTATTCTTTTGTATTGTTGGTACGGCTTGACATGGCAAAGTCAAAAAAGAGCAAGGAAAATAATATAGTAGGGAGTGGTGTTACTCGTCGGGTGAAACAGAAAAGGATCTGCCGTCGAGATTCTGCTGGTACTTATAGTGCAGTAGAAGGTCCAAGTCCACCGGCTTAATCTACAAACACAGTATCACCTGCTCCACCAGCTGCAGCATGCGCTTCAACTGTACCAGCATCTCAACGAGTTACTCGTTCGTTTGCTCCGGAACTGCCCAGTTCCCAAGCTGCCTTCACACCTAACACTACTTCCGAAGCACTGCTGACACAACAGGACTTGGCAAGATCAGATGAACCTCATGAGCATCAACACCAAGACAGTACCTGATCGAGTCAAGTTGCAGTTGCATGCTCCTTTATATGTACTCTCACAGTTTGATGTACACTAACACTTTCCATATTCGTTGTTGAACTAGCACCACGGCGCAAGCGGAAACGGACATCAGGGATAATGCTTGACAGATTAACAAAATCTAAAGGAGGAAGAATGGAGATCCATTTTGAGGCAGGTTTAAAAAGGCCACGTGATGCTACAGAGTCAGCCAAGTCAGTATCAGAGGCAGCCGTTGCCGTTAGGTGTCATGCACGTATCCTCCCAATGTGGATCCAGTACAGGAATGAGAAAGACAATACCCAGTTTAACACCTTCCTTGACCATTTGTCCATAAGTAATGTTATTCATCGCAATTAGTAATATTGTCTTACTCTGTCCCATACTTTCTAGCTTCCTCCTAATAAGACTCACATTCTTTTTTCAACAGACGAGGTTCAAGTTGGATCCTAAAGATGATGCAACTATACAAGCATGCACTCATGTTTTTCTGTCTGCTCTACGACAGTATCGGTACCACCTTAAAAAATCTCACTTTGAAGGCAAGGCTAACAATGAAATCGCCCAAACATCTCAAGTGGAATATATTACAGATGAAGACTGGACAGCCCTCGTTAAACACTGGTCTGATCCAAAGTATCAGGTAGGCTATATGTATTTGATCAGACCACATATTGAACTTGTATTTATGTATGTGCCTTACAAGTATATCTTCTTCTAGGCTAACTGTTTGAAGAACAAGACCAACCGTTCTAAAGTGAAATTCCAACAAACAACAGGATCTCATAGCTATATTGCACACTGTGAGGCTCTTGTAAATAGCTGCCACTTCCTTCTTTTTTCTGTGCCATATTATCTTATCTATATTGACTTGCTCCAAATACAGAGGAAAGCCCGTGCGGACCAAAAAGAACCTGAACCGAATGCAGTGCAAATCTTCAAGGATTGCCACACGAGCAAGATGAAGGGCATGAGCACACTAGTTCAAGCCGCTATTGTATGTCCTTACTCCTCTTACCTTTGAACTGATTGGTACTGTAATGTGTTCATTTAACTACTTGGTTTGCAGCCAATGTCAGTTACTCTGTTCACTTTTATACACAGTTGTCTTAATGTATCATTTCACGTTACATGGTTTAAAAGAGATGAAGGATATTCTTTTGGTCTTGATCTGTAATCTAGTTGTTATGTTCACATGCGCACACAATGATAAAATAGCATATTTGTTTTATATCTGTTTGCCCATGATATGAATGATGTCATACTATGTTCATCCTACTTTAAACCATGTCTCTTTATCCTTAAATGCCAACGAATGTGAGGAAATAGACAATACAGTAGGCATGCTACATGGACATATGTTCCGAAAGTGATTTTATTATGTAGTTGGCACTACAATACATGCTAATGTATTACAGTAGTTCACCAAAATAAGTTATGTATAAACGTGTAACTTACTTTGTTTGTTTTTGTCTCATTAGTAACTTATCTGGTACACTAATCTACAAGTTCAAATTTTCAGGAAGCTATGGAACAAATGATTGAACAGCCACAACCACCTAAAGGTGACGAGGCTACCACAAGCACAATGTCACCTCTTGCTGCAGTGCGTCGGTATCTCTCCACTAACAGTGCAAAAAGCACCTTCCTGCGTAATTCTGGGTTGGTTGTCAAGGTAACCTCGTCCAAATCGCCTACTGAACAAAATCTTCCTGCTAGACAGAGCAATATATCTGTGCTCCAGACACAAGTCCAATCCCTAATGGACGTCGTTTCGGAAACAAGAATAGTGGTTGACAAATGTCGTCAAGATATGGATGGTTTTGAAACCAGACTGTCAGACATTCGCTTCGTTGTTCAAGAGCAATGGCGGAAAAAAGGTGAAGATCGTGCTGCTCCATCAGATTCTACAGCCTGAAACATTAGCACCCAGGTCAAATGATTTGTTCTTTTATACATCTGATGGTGCTTTTATCTGCAAGGACTGTAAACTTTATGCCAACAGGCCTTTTGTTGTATGGTTGGAATTTATTTTGTTGCGATACAACATTTATGATGCTGCCAAAGGCTGCGGTAATTACGATGCTATTTTTGTATAGTGTAGGTTTATCTTAGTAATGTATTCGGCCGAAAGCTTCGTAGGAGCCCAACATGCCAACATTCGTGGGGCCCATTCCAATTGGGCTAAAAACGATTATGGGCCGAAATTTGCATGTAGCCCACTAAAAATATCTGGGCCTAAATCAACATAAGCTTTCATATTGTTTTGGTAGGCCTGTGCCCATAGTGGGCCTTTAACATGCCTAAACATAATTTGGGCCCTCAGTAACAATAGGACGTTTACAGGTGTAAATATCTCGAGCCCATAAAAAACATGGGCCTTTAATAGACCGAAAGTGAGATTGGGCCCTGATTGTGCCAAATAACCCACTGGTCTTAGCAGGCCGAAATGGTGACCCATTTACGATGCGGATCTTTCACAGGCCGAAATTCGGACGGGCCGTAAATGCGCCGACCTAATACATGGGCCTTTAACAGGCCGGAAGTTCGGTCGGGCTAGATTATCGTCATTTTTATATGGGCCGTTAATGGGCCCAATGTGACGTTGGGCCACATATGGCCCATGGATTTCGTCCGACGTTAACAGGCCGAAAATCACAACAGGCCAAAAGTGGCCAAATCTATAGTGGGCCTCTAACAGGACGAATGTCAGACATGGCCGAATATGACCCAAATCCTTCACAGTCGTTTATGGGCTGAAAGTTTCAATGGCCTGTAAATGGGCGCAAATGAAGCAGGACCTTTAACAGGCCGAAAATACACCGGGTCGTAATTCGGCCCATATACTTAGCGACTGTTAACGGGCCAGAAGTGAGCATGGGCCGCGATGATGACAAGTTTAGGACAGGCCGTTGACGGGCCGATTTGACACTAGCCGTACGGGCCTTAACTGAGAATATTGGGCCTTTAGCTGGGCCGACCCATTATGGTCTGCAAAATCTTGTGGGCCCTTAGCTGGGCTGGCCCATTGTGGTCCGCTAAATCTTGTGGGCCTTTAGTTGGCCCGGCCCATTATGGTTTGCAAAATCTTGTGGGCCTTTAGCTAGGCCGGCCCATTATGGTCCGCTAAATCTTGTGGGCCTTTAGTTGGGCCGGCCCATTATGGTCTGCAAAATCTTGTGGGCCTTTAGCTAGGCCGGCCCATTATGGTCCGCTAAATCTTGTGGGCCTTTAGTTGGGCCGGCCCATTTCAACTTTATGGGCCACTTTTGGGCCCGTCCACGTGTCAACATATCGTAGGCCCATCTCGACCGTTGGATGAGTGATACATGTGCCAACGCGGAGCTGACGCGTGGTTCCGTCGGCCAATGAGAATTTTACACATGGAAAATCGGCATTGATCATGGCTGTTAGCGGGTTATCGGATCCAAAACCGGACCCGATAGCTTAATGGCGTCCCGTTACGGTGGATGCCCCGTGTCGGTCACCCTTGACAAAAGCACTTCTATGACGCGTGATTTATTGTCATGGAAGTGGACACTTCCGTGATGATAATTTTGGTAATGTCATGGAACACTTCTACGACAGCACAGGTATGACTATCTTGATTCTGCCATAGAATCGTCATGGATGTACATGCGTGACAAAAAATGCGACCTACTGTGACAAACACGTATCATCACGGAAGTGTATTTTTTTTGTAGTGAATGTAGTTTCAGGGCAGGCTTCGATCCGACATGGGAGACCTCGTATGGAGGACCTGGGCACCGGGGAACATCAAGTTCTTCACTTGGATACTGCTCAAGGATTGCCTCTGGACAAATGATCGCCTCCAACGACGCGGCTGGCCCAACAGCAATTTCTGCCAGTTATGTGTTCGGAGCTTGGAATCGGTGCACCACCTATTCTGGTGCTGCCCCGCCGCACTTGCCGTCTGGAGGACGGTGGGCAGCAGAGCAAACTGCTCAAATCTCCTCCCAAGCGACTCCTGGAAGACCTCCAGTTCGGTTCAGATTGTGTAGAAGATGGTTGACGCGACGCCGGCAGCCTTCAGAAAAGGGGCTAAAACCATCATCCTCCTAACTTGCTGAGAAATATGGAGGGAGCAAAACAACTGCACCTTCAGTGGCAAGCAACCAGCACAAACGGACATCAAGAGAGCCATCGGCAACTCCGTCGAGCTTTGGCGACAGGGCGGAGCCATTGGCTTGCAGAGCCCCTTCTAGGATCCACCATGAGGAGTAGGCTACTCTGTCTTTTCACGGCCGGAAAAAATTCCGGATCTGTCAGCAGAATGATGTAACCCGTACTTGCATCTGGTCCTAGGACCTGTATCCCCCCATTTGTTTCTTTCCATCGCTTCCTGCTAATGCAATGAAAAGCCAGCAATTGCTGGATCTTTCAAAAAAATATACATACCTTCTTGTGTAACTAGATGATTCCCCGCGCGTTGTTGCGGACATTCGTGTACATTTGCTGTAAGTATTTGGTTTCCCACGAAAAATTGAATGATTGAAGTCTGCAATTTAGTTATTCCCAGACAATATCATGTGGCCATATAAACGAAGGTAAATGATAGGCATGAAAAATAGTTCAATTTGGCTAGTGACCCGAATGGGTAGATCGACCTAATCGCCAATACAATTTGCATCTACTATGTTGTCAGAGTTGGGTTTCAATTGAAGCTGAAAGTCCTTCATTACATGTGTGTAAGGTTAGACCATGAAAACTGAACCAGTGCAACCAAAGGCTTTAGCAATATATGAATGATATAATGTGTAAGATCATAGGAGAAACGTGATAATCTACAACAAACAAAAAGAGCACGGGTTAGAGCCATATAAAGAGTGTATAGTTAGAAAGAAAACACCAATCAGTTCCTAATAAGAAAACTATAGTAGAGTGCAAACTTTAAAATACAAATCCACGAACAATACATAGAAATTTTTAGGGACATGATTCCCCCCGGGCATTGATTCAAGTAAAACAGTTGTTATCCAAATGTGCAAAACTTGTATGAATATGCATAATAGAGAAATGTGGTTGGATTCGTTTATAGCTATTCAATATTGGAAATCTAGATAAACTATAATGTTTTGTCGTCAGTTCAAGATTCCAAGCAAAAAGAAAGTCCAAAACAGGCTAATGAAAAGGCGCTTTTTACTAGAAAAATCTTTTTATTGTCAATTGGTAGGCAGAACTGTCCACACTACATGGGCATTACATGGTTTAATACTACATAAAAAAGTTCTCGTATATGTTTGCCACGATATAGTTGAAAGCACGCCATTCATCTCCTAGCACTTAGGTGGCCATCTTGCAAAACTGGCATAACCATTGATTGACCTTACTAAGAGATAGAAACTGTAGACATGAACATCCTTTAGACAAAACTTTTAGTTCTAAATTGGTACGTCCTGATTAGAATTTCCCACATAAGAAGGGAATTATTAAATAAAAATTTGAATCTGAGAGAAGTCCCCTTTACTGGATTCAGCAGAAGTTCAAGACCGTCCCGCTGTGAAGTCTGCATCATAAACCTCAATAACTTGGATATCTTCCCTCTTATCATATCAAGAGCCTGAAGGAAACAAAGCTTATTGTAATAACTAAGAGAACACATTTAGTTTGTTTTTACTCATGCTACCTAAGCATTATAGCCTTGCAATGCCACTGATTTATTACAAAAGGCAAAACATAACCAGCCAAGCCCCTCCTAACCTCGAGGCACCAATATGGGGAAAGATGTAAGAAAGCAACCTCTAAAAAAGAGAAGGATGTAGGAAATCAAGATCCTCAAACTGACAACTATCCAAGTCTCAAAAGGTTGATGGTTTGATTAGTAAGCAAACCTAGAGCTGCAACTAGCCATGAATTAATATCTGGAGGCATAGGTGCAAAGCGAAGTATTATACAAGCAGGACAGAATGCTCCAAGTTTTGAAGTAAAAAATTATATAGTGAGATGGACAAACTATACTGTAAGAGCATGGTGCCCCCATGTGTGGTTTGGTAATTGATGACAATCTCTATGGACTAATGGTTGCCTTGAGTTATATTTGAAGATTGTCTATAGGCATTTCTTGAAGTCCATTTATTAGTTTCAAGGAGTTTATGTGTTGACCAAGGTGCTATTCAAGGAATTATCCAAATGTTGGTCATAAAGAAGACATGATACAAGGTTGCTCAAGACTAAGTCAAAGAGTGAATCAAGTTGATCAACACACAAAACATACAAGATGTACCGAGGGGGATCAAGTGATCCCATGGTATGGTAAGCATTCTCCATTACGCTTTATGTACTAACCCATGGTCTATGTGAGAGTTCTATGTGGGGTTTGGTATATTTCCATGGGTTTGCATCAAGAGGAAGATCTCATACAACCCATGGAGGATGACATCAAGCGGCGATCGTCATCAAGATTGTGGTGTGCAAGGTCAAGTGGTGCATCACGAAGAGATCAAGTGCTTGAAGCTTGCCGTCTATTGTGATGGCAATGGACTTGTGAAGATGTGCCGAAGAGTGGCTCATCCAGAGTGGAGTATCGGGGGGGCAATTAACTAGTCTTCATCAAGCCAGCGCAATCAAGAAAGCTGGTCCAATTTGAGGAAGTCAAGATCGTCATCATCTAGCTCAAGTGGACTATGTGCCAGGAAAAGGTTTGCCTTTGATAGGTTTTCTATTTTACCGGTCTCATGATGGTAGTTGGGAGACCGGGTTATAGGATTGATTTCTGTACTATCAAGTTAGTGGCTTGATTGTGTCGTTTGTAGAGAGCTCAAACCATTGCATCCTTGCATTATCTTTCTTGGTTCTTTTTTGGTGTTTCTCTTTATGAGTTTTAGAGCCTATGGTCATCTTCATGACAAGCTCGAGTTCATCGAAAACGGAGTTCATATGTATCTTCTATGATGTTTTTGATGTAAGAGTTTTTGTCGGTTCTTCATTCATAGAGGTTTCACATATTTTACTACCGTCGTTGTTTGGATAGTACTCGCCGTCATCTATCCAACAAGCTTGAGTTTGCTCTATTCGGAGCACATATGCAGGAGTTATGGCAGTTATGGTTTTCTTGTTGCATATGTTTTGTGTGGGGCTTTCTTGATGCACCCCTGCGGTACTACCGCTCTGGGCAGCGGTAGTACCGCTTGCAAGCGGTGATACGCCTCCAACGTATCTATAATTTTTGATTGTTCCATGCTGTTATATTATCATTCTTGAATGTTTTATAATCATTTTATCGTTATTTTATATCATTTTTTGGTACTAACCTATTGACATAGTGCCAAGTGCCAATTGTTGTTTTTTGCATGTTTTTTACATCGCAGGAAATCAATACCAAACAGAGTCCAAACACAGCGAAACTTTTTGTGGATTTTTTTGGACCACAAGACATCCAGTGGGCCGAAGAAGCACCTGGGGGCTGCTCCGAGGGGAGCACAACCCATTGATACGTCTCCAACATATCTA
This sequence comes from Triticum aestivum, assembly GCF_018294505.1. NCBI lineage: Eukaryota > Viridiplantae > Streptophyta > Magnoliopsida > Poales > Poaceae > Triticum > Triticum aestivum. The sequence goes on along the minus strand of NC_057808.1, from coordinate 258,863,639 downwards.
TAATTTTTGATTGTTCCATGCTATTATATATTCTGTTTTGGATGTTTAATGAGCTTTATTTATGAACTTTTATATTATTTTTGGGACTAACCTATTAACCCAAGGCCCAGTGCAAATTGTTGTTTTTCTGCCTATTTCAGTGTTTCGCTGAAAAGGAATATCAAACGGAGTCCAAACGGAATGAAACCTTCGGGCGAGTTATTTTTGGAACAAACGTGATCTAGAGGACTTGGAGTGGACGTCAAGAAATCATCGAGGAGGCCACGAGGCAGGGGGCGTGCCAACCCCCTGTGCACGCCCTCCATCCTCGTGGGCCCCTCGTGGCTCCACCGACCTACTTCTTCCACCTATATATACCTACGTACCTCGAAACCATCGAGGAGCACCACGAAAACCTAATTCCACCACCGCAACCTTCTGTAGCCATGAGATCCCATCTTGGGGCCTTTTCCTGCACTCCGCCGGAGGGACATCGATCACGGAGGGCTTCTACATCAACACCATAGCCTCTCCGATGATGTGTGAGTAGTTTACCGCAGACCTTCGGGTCCATAGTTATTAGCTAGATGGCTTCTTCTGTCTCTTTGGATCTCAATACAAAGTTCTCCCCGATCTTCTTGGAGATCTATTAGATGTAACTCTTTTTGCGGTGTGTTTGTCGAGATCCGATGAATTGTGGGTTTATGATCAAGATTATCTATGAACAATATTTGAATCTTCTCTGAATTCTTTTATGTATGATTGGTTATCTTTGCAAGTCTCTTCGAATTATCAGTTTGGTTTGGCCTACTGGATTGATCTTTCTTGCAATGGGAGAAGTGCTTAGCTTTGGGTTCAATCTTACGTTGCTCAATCCCAGTGACAGTAGGGGAAACGGCACGTATTGTATTGTTGCCATCGAGGATAAAAAATGGGGTTTATATTGTTGGGGAACGTAGTAATTTCAAAATTTTCCTACGCACACGCAAGATCATGGTGATGCATAGCAACGAGAGGGGAGAGTGTCGTCTACGTACCCTCGTAGACCATAAGCGGAAACGTTATAACAACGTGGTTGATGTAGTCGTACGTCTTCACGATCGACCGATCCTCAGCACCGAACGTACGGCACCTCCGCGTTCAGCACACGTTCAGCTCGGTGACGTCCCACGAACTAACGATCCAGTAGAGCTTCCGCAAAGATCTTCGTCAGCACGACAGCGTGGTGAAGGTGATGATGATGCTACCGACGCAGGGCTTCGCCTAAGCACCGCTACGATATGACCGAGGTGGATTATGGTGGAGGGGGGCACCGCACACGGCTAAGAGATCAATGATCAATTGTTGTGTCTATGGGGTGCCCCCCTCCTCCGTATATAAAGGGGGGAAGAAGGAGAGGGCCGGCCAAGGGAGAGGCGCGCCCAAGGGGGGGCAATCCTACTCCAAGTAGGTTTGGCCCCCCTTTTTCCTATTCCAAGAAGGAGAAGGGGAAGGAGGACGTAGAGAGAAGGAAGGAGAGGGGGGCCACCGCCCCCTTCCCTTGTCCAATTCGGACTGGGGCAAGGGCGGCCGCGCGCCACCTCCTGGCTGCCCTCTCTTTTCTCCACTAAGGCCCAATAGGCCCATTACATCCCCCGGGGGGTTCCGGTAACCCCCCGGTACTCCGGTATTAGTCCGAACTTGCCCGGAACCCTTCCGAAGACCAAACATAGTCATCCAATATATCGATCTTTATGTCTCGACCATTTCGAGACTCCTCGTTATTTCCGTGATCACATCCGGGACTCCGAACTACCTTCGGTACATCAAAACACAGAAACTCATAATACCGATCGTCACAAAACTTTAAGCGTGCGGACCCTACTGGTTCGAGAACTATGTAGACATGACCGAGACATGTCTCCGGTCAATAACCAATAGCGGAACCTGGATGATCATATTGGTTCCTACATATTCTATGAAGATCTTTATCGGTCAAACCGCATAACAACATACGTTGTTCCCTTTGTCATCGGTATGGTACTTGCCCGAGATTCGATCGTCGGTATCTTAATACCTAGCTCAATCTCGTTACCGGCAAGTCTCTTTACTCGTTACGTAATGCATCATCCCGCAACTAACTCATTAGTCACATTGCTTGCAAGGCTTATTGTGATGTGCATTACCGAGAGGGCCCAGAGATACCTCTCCGACAATCGGAGTGACAAATCCTAATCTCGATCTATGCCAACTCAACAAACACCATCGGAGACACCTGTAGAGCACCATTATAATCACCCAGTTACGTTGTGATGTTTCGTAGCACACAAAGTGTTCCTCCGGTATAAGTCACAGGAGTTGCATAATATCATAGTCACAGGAACATGTATAAGTCATGGAGAAAGCAATAGCAGTAAACTAAACGATCAAGTGCTAAGCTAACGGAATGGGTCAATTCAATCACATGATTCTCCTAATGATGTGATCCCGGTAATCAAATGACAACTCATGTCCATGGCTAGGAAACTTAACCATCTTTGATTAACGAGCTAGTCAAGTAGAGGCATACTAGTGACACTATGTTTGTCTATGTATTCACACATGTATTATGTTTCCGGTTAATACAATTCTAGCATGAATAATAAACATTTATCATGATACGAGGAAATAAATAATAACTTTATTATTGCCTCTAGGGCATATTTCCTTCAGTCTCCCACTTGTACTAGAGTCAATAATCTAGATTATACAGTAATGATTCTAACACCCATGGAGTCTTGGTGTTGATCATGTTTTGCTCGTGGAAGAGGCTTAGTCAACGGGTCTGCAACATTCAGATCCATATGTATCTTGCAAATCTCTATGTCTCCCACCTGGACTTGATCCCGGATGGAATCGAAGCGTCTCTTGATGTGCTTGGTTCTCTTGTGAAATCTGGATTCCTTTGCCAAGGCAATTGCACCAGTATTGTCACAAAAGATTTTCATTGGACCCAATGCACTAGGTATGACACCTAGATCAGATATGAACTCCTTCATCCAGACTCCTTGATTTGCTGCTTCCGAAGCAGCTATGTACTCCGCTTCACACGTAGATCCCGCCACGACGCTTTGTTTAGAACTGCACCAACTGACAGCTCCACCGTTCAATATAAACACGTATCCGGTTTGTGATTTAGAATCGTCCGGATCAGTGTCAAAGCTTGCATCGACGTAACCATTTACGACGAGCTCTTTGTCACCTCCAGAAACGAGAAACATATCCTTAGTCCTCTTTAGGTACTTCAGGATGTTCTTGACCGCTGTCAAGTGATCCATTCCTGGATTACTTTGGTACCTCCCTGCTAAACTAATAGCAAGGCACACATCAGGTCTGGTACACAGCATTGCATACATGATAGAGCCTATGGCTGAAGCATAGGGAACACTTTTCATTTTCTCTCTATCTTCTGCAGTGGTCGGGCATTGAGTCTGACTCAACTTCACACCTTGTAAAACAGGCAAGAACCCTTTCTTCGCTTGATCCATTTTGAACTTTTTCAAAACTTTTGCAAGGTATGTGCTTTGTAAAAGTCCAATTAAGCGTCTTGATCTATCTCTATAGATCTTGATGCCCAATATGTAAGCAGCTTCACCGAGGTCTTTCATTGAAAAACTCTTATTCAAGTATCCTTTTATACTATCCAGAAATTCTATATCATTTCCAATAAACAATATGTCATCCACATATAATATTATAAATGCTACAGAGCTCCCACTCACTTTCTTGTAAATACAGGCTTCTCCAAAAGTCTGTATAAAACCATATGCTTTGATCACACTATCAAAACGTTTATTTCAACTCCGAGAGGCTTGCACCAGTCCATAAATGGATCCCTGGAGCTTGCACACTTTGTTAGCTCCCTTTGGATCGACAAAACCTTCTGGTTGCATCATATACAACTCTTCTTCCAGAAATCCATTCAGGAATGCAGTTTTGACATCCATTTGCCAAATTTCATAATCATAAAATGCAGCAATTGCTAACATGATTCGGACAGACTTAAGCATCGCTACGGGTGAGAAAGTCTCATCGTAGTCAACCCCTTGAACTTGTCGAAAACCTTTCGCAACAAGTCGAGCTTCGTAGACAGTAACATTACCGTCAGCGTCAGTCTTCTTCTTGAAGATCCATTTATTCTCTATGGCTTGCCGATCATCGGGCAAGTCAACCAAAGTCCACACTTTGTTCTCATACATGGATCCCATCTCACATTTCATGGCCTTAAGCCATTTTGCGGAATCTGGGCTCACCATCGCTTCTTCATAGTTCGTAGGTTCGCCTTGGTCAAGTAACATGACCTCCAGAATAGGATTACCGTACCACTCTGGTGCGGATCTTACTTTGGTTGACCTACGAGGTTCGGTAGTAACTTGATCTGAAGTTTCATGATCAACATCATTAGCTTCCTCACTAATTGGTGTAGGTGTCACAGGAACCGGTTTCTGTGATGAACTACTTTCCAATAAGGGAGCAGGTATAGTTACCTCATCAAGTTCTACTTTCCTCCCACTCACTTCTTTCGAGAGAAACTCATTCTCTAGAAAGGATCCATTTTTAGCAACAAATGTCTTGCCTTCGGATCTGTGATAGAAGGTGTACCCAATAGTTTCCTTTGGGTATCCTATGAAGACACATTTCTCCGATTTGGGTTCGAGCTTATCAGGTTGAAGTTTTTCCACATAAGCATCGCAGCCCCAAACTTTAAGAAACGAAACCTTTGGTTTCTTGCCAAACCACAGTTCATAAGGCATCATCCCAACGGATTTTGATGGTGCCCTATTTAACGTGAATGCAGCCGTATTTAAAGCATAACCCCAAAACGATAGCGGTAAATCAGTAAGAGACAGCATAGATCGCACCATATCTAGTAAAGTACGATTATGATGTTCGGACACACCATTACGTTGTGGTGTTCCGGGTGGCGTGAGTTGTGCAACTATTCCGCATTGTTTCAAATGTAGACCAAACTCGTAACTCAAATATTCTCCTCCACAATCAGATCCTAGAAACTTTATTTTCTTGTTACGATGATTTTCCACTTCACTCTGAAATTCTTTGAACTTTCCAAATGTTTCAGAATTATGTTTCATTAAGTAGATATACCCATATCTGCTCAAATCATCTATGAAGGTGAGAAAATAACGATACCCGCCGCGAGCCTCAATATTCATCGGACCACATACATCAGTATGTATGATTTCTAATAAATCTGTTGCTCATGAGGCATGGTTCGCAAGTACCAAGTGATTCATAATCAAGTGATTCCAGAAGTCCATCAGTATGATGTTTCTTCATGCGCTTTACACCAATATGACCCAAACGGCAGTGCCACAAATAAGTTGCACTATCATTATCAACTCTGCATCTTTTGGCTTCAACATTATGAATATGTGTATCACTACTATCGAGATTCAACACAAATAGACCACTCTTCAAGGGTCCATGACCATAAAAGATATTACTCATATAAATAGAACAACCATTATTCTCAGATTTAAATGAATAACCGTCTCGCATCAAACAAGATCCAGATATAATGTTCATGCTTAACGCTGGCACCAAATAACAATTATTCAGGTCTAAAATTAATCCCGATGGTAGATGTAGAGGTAGCGTGCCGAGGGCGATCAGATCGACTTTGGAACCATTTCCCACGCGCATCGTCACCTCGTCCTTAGCCAGTCTTCGCTTAATCCGTACTCCCTGTTTCAAGTTGCAAATATTAGAAACAGAACCAGTATCAAATACCTAGGTGCTACTGTGAGCTCTAGTAAGGTACACATCAATAACATGTATATAACATATACCTTTGTTCACCTTGCCATCCTTCTTATCCGCCAAATACTTGGGGTAGTTCCGCTTCGAGTGACTAGTCCCTTTCTAGTAGAAGCACTCAGTCTCAGGCTTAGGTCCAGACTTGGGTTTCTTCTCCTGAGTAGCAACTTGTTTGTCGTTCTTCTTGAAGTTCCCCTTCTTCTTCCCTTTACCATTTTTCTTGAAACTGGTGGTCTTGTTGACCATCAACACTTGATGCTCCTTTTTGATTTCTACCTCCGTAGCCTTTAGCATTGCGAAGAGCTCGGGAATTGTCTTATCCATCCCTTGCATATTATAGTTCATCACGAAGCTCTTGTAGCTTGCTCGCGGTGATTGAAGAATTTTGTCAATGACACTATCATCCGGAACATTAACTCCCAGTTGAATCAAGTGATTGCAGTACCCAGACATTCTAAGTATATGCTCACTGACAGAACTATTCTCCTCCATTTTGCAGCTTTAGAACTTATTGGAGACTTCATATCTCTCAATCCAGAGATTGCTTGAAATATTAACTTCAACTCCTGGAACATCTCATATGCTCCATGACGTTCAAAATGTTGTTGAAGTCCCGGTTCTAAGCCGTAAAGCATGGCACACTGGACTATCGAGTAGTCATCAACACGCGACTGCCAGGCATTCACAATGTCTGTAGTTGCCGGCGCGGGTGGTACACCTAAGCGGTGCTTCCAGGACGTAATTCTTTTGTGCAGCAATGAGGATAATCCTCAAGTTACGGACCCAGTCCGTGTAATTGCTACCATCATCTTTCAACTTTGCTTTCTCAAGGAACGCATTAAAATTTAACGGAACAACAGCACGGGCCATCTATCTATAACAACATAGACAAGCAAAATACTATCAGGTACTAACTTCATGATAAATTTAAGTTCAATTAATCATATTACTTAAGAACTCCCACTTAGATAGACATCCCTCTAATCATCTAAGTGATCGCATGATCCATATCAACTAAACCATAACCGATCATCACATGAGATGGAGTAGTTTTCAATGGTGAACTTCACTATGTTGATCATATCTACTATATGATTCACGCTCGACCTTTCGGTCTCAGTGTTCCGAGGCCATATCTGCATATGCTAGGCTCGTCATGTTTAACCCGAGTATTCTGCGTGTGCAAAACTGTCTTACACCTGTTGTAGATGAACGTTGAGCTTATAACACCCGATCATCACATGGTGTCTCGGCACGACGAACTTTGGCAATGGTGCATACTCAAGGAGAACACTTTTACCTTGAAATTTAGTGAGAGATCATCTTATAATGCTATCGTCAAACAAAGCAGAATAAGATGCATAAAGGATAAACATCACATGCAATCAATATAAATGATATGATATGGCCATCATCATCTTGTGCCTTTGATCTCCATCTCCAAAGCACCGTCATAATCACCATCGTCACCGGCGCGACACCTTCATCTCCATCGTAGCATCGTTGTCGTCTCGCCAACTATTGCTTCTACGACTATAGCTACCGCTTAGTGATAAAGTAAAGCAATTACAGGGCGATTGCATTGCATACAAAAAAGCGACAACCATATGGCTCCTGCCAGTTGCCGATAACTCTGTTACAAAACATGATCATCTCATACAATAAATATAGCATCATGTCTTGACTATATCACATCACAACATGCCCTGCAAAAACAAGTTAGACATCCTCTACTTTGTTGTTGCAAGTTTTACGTGGCTGCTACGGGCTGAGCAAGAACCGTTCTTACCTATGCATCAAAACCACAACGATATTTCGTCAAGTTAGTGATGTTTTAAGCTTCACAAGGACCGGGCGTAGCCACACTCGGTTGAACTAAAGTTGGAGAAACTGACACCCGCCAGCCACCTGTGTGCAAAGCACGTCGGTAGAACCAGTCTCGCGTAAGCGTATGCGTAATGTCGGTCCGGGCCGCTTCATCCAACAATACCGCCGAACCAAAGTATGACATGCTGGTAAGCAGTATGACTTGTATCACCCACAACTCACTTCTGTTCTACTCGTGCATATAACATCTACGCATAAACCTAGCTCAGATGCCACTGTTGGGGAACATAGTAATTTCAAAATTTTCCTACGCACACGCAAGATCATGGTGATGCATAGCAACGAGAGGAGAGAGTGTCGTCTACGTACCCTCATAGACCGTAAGCGGAAGCGTTATAACAACGCGGTTGATGTAGTCGTACGTCTTCATGATCGACCGATCCTCAGCACCGAACGTACGGCACCTCCGCGTTCAGCACACGTTCAGCTCGGTGACATCCCTTGAACTCACGATCTAGTAGGCTTCCGAGAAGAGCTTCGTCAGCACGATGGTGTGGTGACGGTGATGATGATGCTACCGACGCAGGGCTTCGCCTAATAACCGCTACGATATGACCAAGGTGGATTATGGTGGAGGGGGCACCGCACACGGCTAAGAGGTCAATGATCAATTGTTGTGTCGATGGGGTGCCCCCCTCCTCCGTATATAAAGGGGGGAAGGAGGAGAGGGACGGCCAAGGGAGAGGCACGCCCAGGGGGGGCAATCCTACTCCAAGTAGGTTTGCCCCCCCCCTTTTTCCTATTCCAAGAAGGAGAGGGGGAAGGCGGAGGTGGAGAGAAGGAAGGAGAGGGGGGCTGCCGCCCCCTTCCCTTGTCCAATTCGGACTGGGGCAAGGGGGGCCGTGCGCCACCTCCTGGCTGCCCTCTCTCTTCTCCACTAAGGCCCAATAGGCCCATTACATCCCCTGGGGGGTTCCGGTAACCCCCCGGTACTCCGGTATTAGTCCGAACTTGCCCGGAACCCTTCCGAAGTCCAAACATAGTAATCCAATATATCGATCTTTATGTCTCGACCTTTTCAAGACTCCTCGTGACGTCCGTGATCACATCCGGGACTCCGAACTACCTTTGGTACATCAAAACACATAAACTCATAATACCGATCATCACAGAACTTTAAGCGTGAGGACCCTACGGGTTCGAGAACTATGTAGACATGACCGAGACATGTCTCTGGTTAATAACCAATAGCGGAACCTGGATGCTCATATTGGTTCCTACATATTCTATGAAGATCTTTATCGGTCAAACAGCATAACAACATACGTTGTTCCCTTTGTCATCGGTATGTTACTTGCCCGAGATTCGATCGTCGGTATCTTAATACCTAGCTCAATCTCGTTACCGTCAAGTATCTTTACTCATTCCGTAATGCATCATCCCGCAACTAACTCATTAGTCACATTGCTTGCAAGGCTTATTGTGATGTGCATTACCGAGAGGGCCCAGAGATACCTCTCCGACAATCGGAGTGACAAATCCTAATCTCGATCTATGCCAAGTCAACAAACACCATCGGAGACACCTGTAGAGCACCTTTATAATCACCCAGTTACGTTGTGACGTTTGGTAGCACACAAAGTGTTCTTCCGGTATTCGGGAGTTGCATAATCTCATAGTCACACGAACATGTATAAGTCATGGAGAAAGCAATAGCAGTAAACTAAACAGTCAAGTGCTAAGCTAACAGAATGGGTCAAGTCAATCACATCATTCTCCTAATGATGTGATCCCATTAATCAAATGACAACTCAGGTCCATGGCTAGGAAACTTAACCATCTTTGATTAACGAGCAAGTCAAGTAGAGGCATACTAGTGACACTATGTTTGTCTATGTATTCACACATGTATTATGTTTCCGGTTAATACAATTCTAGCATGAATAATAAACATTTATCATGATATGAGGAAATAAATAATAACTTTATTATTGCCTCTAGGGCATATTTCCTTCAGTTTCCCACTTGCACTAGAGTCAATAATCTAGATTATACAGTAATGATTCTAACACCCATGGTGTTGAGGATATAGACCTTAGAGTCACCCGCCAGGAGGGGCCGGGTTACTCATAATGGTCATTGCCAGAAGCCCGATGCCAAGCTTGATGACGGTGGGCCAAAGATGGGCTTATGACCCGGATACGGCTTAAGGCCCGTAGTTGCAATCATTATCATCGTAGAACTTGTAGTGTAAGGCAAGAATAGTTGAGAGTCCGAGCCGGACGCTCTTATGAGCCGGCCGGGACTCTGAGAGCTGCAGGGCGTCAGCCTCCCTATATAAAGGGACGACCCGGCAGCGGTTTAAAAACAAGAACAATCTTGTCGAGAGCCAGGCATAGCAGTTAAGCTCCCTGGTCATCGAAACCCTAATCAATACCACCGCAAACTGGACGTAGGCTTTTACCCTCACCGTAAGGGGCCGAACCAGTATAAACCCTCATGTTCCTTGTCCCACTTAACCCCTTCAAGCTTCCTAGTAGCGATGGCTCCACGACTAAGTCCTAGCTCGAGGACATTTGCCGTGACAATTCCACGACAGTTGGCGCCCACCGCGGGGCCAGCGCACGGTGGATTTGAGTTCTTGAAGGGCAGATTCGAAGGGCTCAAGGGATACGCTGTGGGCCGGATGACCAAGAGTCGTCGCGGCAAGCTCTACATCGACGATGCAAACTGGGGCCCCGACGCCAGCTCAATTGAGTACGGGTACCGGGTCCCCTTCGGCGGAATTCATGTTTTCATTGGCAAGATTGGTGAGCCGGGCCCTGAGCCGGATCTCTGCGCCGATCTCATCGAGACGGCCCTGCGTGCACGGCCCGCCCGGGCCCGGCCTGCCTTAAGGCATGCTTTTGTGGGATGTATCCATGGAGGACTCTCTGGTCGATCTGGATCTGGTGATGAGACGGCCGCCGGCTCTGACGGCGAGTCGACCACCAATGAGTCAAACTCGTTGTATCAACTTCAAGATGGCGGGCTCATGGGTTGTTCCGATGGTGACAGTATTCCGGACCTGTTTGAACCGCCAAGCCGGGTCGGAATCTTCATGGCCGGTGCGCAGCCTGTTCAAAACCCTGTTGCCGGAGCGGGAAACCCGATGCCTTCTCCGGCTCAGGTGCTGATGGATCTCACGGACAAGATGACGGCCCTGTTAACCGCCACGGTTGACCCGGAAGATCAAGCTCAGCACGATGCGGAGGTGGCACAGTTAAAATTGGATCTAGTGAAAGCTAAGGAGGATCTTGCAGCGAAAGGGATCAGGATGGCTGCGGAGAGGGCGGCTCTCAATGCCCAAACTCAGTTGATCCAGGCGCAGTCCTTCCAACTCACGATGGATCAGAACGCGTCCAATGAGGTCATGAGAAGGAGGCATCAAAAGACCCAATCTCGACTCCCTCCGGTTTACAATCCACGCAACCTCTTCAACACGCCAGGTGCAGGGTCTAGTAACCCGCCAGGGGTCATAGTGCCCGGGTCTGGGCCCCCTATTCAGCCACGAGTGATGGGCCCTCCCCAGGTGCCCCCTGCCCCGCCTCAATATGTGCCAACACCCCCGGGTCATTATAATAACCCGCTGGAGAACATGGTCGCGGCGGCAGCACGGCTGGCGGCTCTCCCAGTTGACGGCGACTCTCCGACGGCTATTGAAACCCGTCGGGTCAGGGAACTCCTTCAGACAGCACTGGCGCAGCAAGAGGCGTACTCCTACAGCCGGGATAGGATCCACTCGACCCCTCGTCCGGGCCGGAGCCCGAGTTACAGCAGGCACATGGTCTCAGCGACCGGCTCAAGTAACGTCCGACGCCATGACCCGCCCCCTGGCCATGGCCCGGCTCATAATGGAGCCTTTCACGCAGCAGACCAGGACAGAGCGCGGCAAGAGGCGGAGCAGGTGCCTCAGCTGACGGCTTACCAGACTCCCCCGGCTTATCCGACGACTTCCGTCGACGTGGTATCCCTACCAGGCCTGGGGGTGTCCCTTGTTTAGTGCCGGCTATCCGCAATGAACGCCTACCTAAGGACTTCAAAGGCCCAAGGAAGGTGCCCAACTACACGGCTGACTTACAACCCGCAGCCTGGATCGAGAGTTACGAGATGGCCATGGAACTATTGGAGGTCAGTGAGGCGGCAATGGCCAAGTACTTCACCATGATGTTGGATGGGACTGCCCGCACTTGGTTAAAAGGGCTACCACTGAATTCCATCGGGTCTTGGGCTGAGCTGAAAGCCCCGTTCATCCAAAACTTCAAAGATACCTGTAGGCAATCTATGTCAATTGTGGATTTGACTAACTGTAAGCAGCAGGAGTGTGAATCCACGACTCACTGGGTTCGCCGGGTCAAGGAGATCATACATTCATCAGATAAGATGGACGCCGGCTCTGCAGTCTTAATGTTGGAACAGAATTGTCGTTTCGTGCCCCTGAAGATGAAACTCGGGCGGCTTAAGCGCGACTGCAGTGATATGGGTACACTGATGGCGGCTCTTGTCAAGTACGCCGATTCTGATGGTACCAAGGATCCCCCTTCAGATGATGAAAGGGCAGGGAAGGGAAAGAAGAATGGCAATGGCAAGGGTCCTCAGCATAACCCGGGGAACCAAGGAGGAGGCAAGCGCAAGGCCGATGGCAGCCTAGAGTTTGTAGCCAACGCCAGCTCCCAAGGTAATAACCAGCGACGCAAGGGAAGGCCCCTTCCCCGAGGCGGCGGGTCAGGCCCGACACTGGAGCAACTGTTGAATGAGCCTTGTCCAAGGCATGGCTCTAGAGAGAAGCCAGCGACTCATCTATGGAAGGATTGTGCAATCATGAAGGCCTTTAAGAATTACAATGGCCCGGGCGACGGCTCAGGCGCCGGCGGCTTTCATGGCTCGGGCGGCGGCTCAAATCCTGGTCCTCAGAACGGTCAAGGGGGCTTTCATCAACAGTCCGGCCAGGGTCATCAACAGCGGCAGGGGGTTATCAGACCAATCCAAAGCAGCTTAGCGGTGGACAATATCATGTGTTTACCACCAGTCTGTGTAAGCGAGATCAGAAGCTTCATAAGAGGGCTGTGAATGCTGTTGAGCCGGCGGTTCCACGCTACTTGCGGTGGTCTGAGCAGCCTATAGTGTGGAGTAGGGAGGATCACCCTCCACGGGTGGACAATCCGGGTCACTTGGCCCTAGTGGTGGCTCCTCAGGTGGGAGGATATAAGTTCACTAAGGTGCTCATGGATGGAGGCAGCAGCATCAACATCCTCTATTATGAGACTTTCCGTCGTATGGGGTTGATTGATAAAAACCTCAGCCAGTCCAACACTATTTTCCACGGTGTGGTACCTGGTAAGTCGGCTTATCCTGTCGGCAAGATTGAATTGGAAGTGGCCTTTGGAGATGAGAACAACTACAGGGTGGAGAAATTGACCTTTGAGGTGGTCAAGATAAGAAGCCCATACCATGCTATATTTGGACGGCCGGCTTACGCCAAGTTCATGGCACGGCCGTGTTATGTGTACTTACAGCTCAAGATGCCGGGTCACAATGGGACCATTACGGTTCACGGCAGCCGGAAGGTGGCCTTGGAATGTGAGGAAGGCGATGCAGCTTATGCAGAATCTGTTTGTGCAACAGAGGAGTTGAAGTTTTACAAAGACAATGTTGACCCAACAGATATGACCTCTCTGAAAAAGCCGACTACGGAAAATGAGCCGGCGATGAAATTTAAGTCGGCTGATGAAACTAAGCTTGTCGATTTTGTTCCAGGAGATTCATCTCAGCAGTTTAGCATCAGTGCAAATCTGGATCCAAAATAGGAAAGCGCGCTCATCGAGTTCATCCGTGAGAATAGGGACATCTTCGCATGGAAAACTTCTGACATGCCAGGTGTACCTAGGGAACTCACTGAGCACACTCTCAATGTTGATCCGAAATTTAAGCCGGTCAGGCAGTTCCTTCAGCGGTTTAATGAAGAGAGGCGGAAAGCTATTGGTGAAGAGGTGGCCCGGCTCTTGGCGGCCGGGTTTATTGTTGAAGTCTTTCACCCAAAGTGGTTAGCTAACCCGGTGCTCGTACTCAAGAAGAACGGCACTTGGCGGATGTGTGTAGACTACACGGACTTGAACAAGGCGTGTCCGGCTGATCCTTTTGCCCTTCCCCGTATTGATCAAATTATTGATGCTACGGCCGGTTGTGCGCGTTTAAGTTTCCTGGACGCTTATTCCGGATATCACCAGATTAAAATGGCAGTTAAGGACCAGGAGAAGACGGCATTCATCACTCCCTTTGGAGCCTTCTGCTATGTGTCCATGCCCTTTGGACTCAAGTGTGCACAGGCGACTTATCAGCGTTGCGTGCAGAACTGTCTTCATAAACAGATTGGGCGCAATGTTCATGCTTATGTGGACGATATTGTGGTTAAGTCCATAAAGGAGGAAACCCTGATAGATGATTTGAGAGAAACCTTTGATAATCTCCAGGTCTACAAGATGATGCTTAACCCGGCCAAGTGTGTCTTTGGTGTTCCTGCAGGCAAGCTCTTGGGTTTTTTGGTTTCTGACAGAGGCATTGAAGCTAACCCAGAGAAGATCAAGGCCATCACCTCCCTGGCTAAGCCGGCGCGTATAAATGACGTTCAGCGCTTGGCGGGTCGCGTCACTGCTTTAAGCCGGTTTATAAGCCGTCTGTGAGAAGGCCATGCCATTATATCAGTTGATGAAGAAAACAGATAACTTTGTCTGGAATGATGCAGCTAATACTGCCTTTGAGGATTTGAAGAAGCAGCTGGCAGAGCCTCCAGTCCTTGCTGCTCCGGTTGATAAGGAGCCCTTATTATTATATGTGGCGGCGAACACACGAGCCGTCAGTGTGGCTATGGTGGTGGAGCGCAAGGAGGAGGGTAAGGAGCATCCGGTTCAGCGGCCGGTTTATTATGTCAGCGAAGTGCTCATTGAGGCCAAGCAGCGGTATCCGCATTGGCAGAAGCTTGTTTATGGTGTGTTCATGGCGAGCCGGAAACTTAAGCATTATTTTCAGGGTCATCCCATCACTGTGGTCAGTTCTGCCCCTCTTGGTGATATCATTCAAAACAGAGAGGCCACAGGGAGAGTGGCTAAGTGGGCTATAGAGCTTGGACCTCATGGTCTCAAGTACGTGCCACGCACTGCTGTTAAATCTCAGGCCTTGGTGGATTTCATCAATGACTAGACAGAGTCACAAGTGCCCGAGCAGAAGCCGGATAACACATATTGGACTATTCACTTTGATGGGTCTAGGCAGTTGGAGGGCTCGGGGGCTGGAGTCGTGTTGGCTTCCCCTAAAGGTGACAAGTTCCATTATGTGCTACAGTTGCTGTTTCCTTGCACTAACAACGCGGCGGAGTACGAGGCCTTGCTCCATGGTCTTCGGATGGATAAAGAGATGAGCTTAAGCCGGGTAAGGTGCTTCGGCGACTCAGACTTGGTGGCTCAACAAGTATCAGGAAGGTGGGATTCTAAGGACCCTCTCATGGCGGCTTATCGCCGCGAAGTTGATGCCATTGCTGGGCACTTTCAGGGTTACCAAGTGGAACACATCGATCGCAGGAAGAACGAGGCGGCTGATGCTTTAAGCCGGCTGGGCTCTCAGCGAAAAGCGGTGCCACCTAACACTTTCCTGGACATCCTGTATAGCCCTTCTGTTAAGTTTCCTACAGAGGAAGACTTGGCTGTCCCTGACCCGGAGGCACGACTGGTGGCGGCTCTCCATATCATACCGGACTGGACAATGCCCTATCTGGCTTACATGACCCGGGGCGAGTTGCCCGAGGATGAAACTTTGGCCAGGCAAATAACCCGGCGGGCTAAGTCAATGATTGTTATCAATGGTGAGTTGCATCACCGCAGTGTTACGGGAGCGTTTCAGCGCTGTGTTTCCCCTGAGGAAGGTCAAGAGATCTTGCGTGAGATCCATGAAGGGGATTGTGGCCATCACGCCGGCTCAAAGTCTCTGGTGGCCAAGGCTTTTCGTCATGGTTTTTATTGGTTGACGGCTCATGCTGATGCAGAGGACTTGGTTAGTAAGTGTGATGGTTGCCAAAGGTTCTCGCGGCGGGCTCATGTACCGGCTCAAGAGCTAAGGATGATCCCAATTACTTGGCCCTTTGCGGTCTGGGGGCTTGATATGGTTGGGCCTTTCAAAAGGTCCAAGGATAAGAAGACCCACCTTTTGGTGGCAGTTGACAAGTTTACCAAGTGGGTTGAAGCGGAGCCAGTTAGCAAGTGCGATGCAGCCATGGCGGTTTAGTTTATGAAAAAGGTGATCTTTCGCTTTGGTTTTCCGCACAGCATTATCACTGACAATGGCACCAATCTCTCCAAAGGCGCCATGGAAGAATTTTGTCAACGAGAGCATATCCGACTTGATGTTTCCTAAGTGGCTCATCCTCAATCCAATGGTCAAGCTGAGAGAGCTAATCAGGAGATCCTGAAGGGCATCAAGCCCCGGCTTTTGGTTCCTTTGCAACGGACGCCGGGTTGTTGGCTGGAGGAGTTGCCCTCCGTGTTATGGAGCATCAACACTACTCCTAACAGGTCTACAGGTTTTACACCTTTCTTCATGGTTTATGGAGCAGAAGAAGTCCTCCCCAGTGACATCCGTCATGACTCACCTCGAGTGGCGGCTTACGTTGAGGCGGATAATGAACAGGCGCGCCAAGATGCTCTTGACTTGTTGGACGAACAGCATGATGTGGCAGCAGCCCGTTCAGCGATTTACCAACAAGACCTGTGTCGTTATCATAGCCGCCGGGTTAAATCCCGGGTCTTCCAGGAAGGCGATCTCGTGCTCCGGCTCATTCAGGATCAAACAGATGCACACAAGCTATCCCCGCCTTGGGAAGGGCCCTTTGTGGTCAGCAAGAACTTGCACAACGGGTCATATTACCTCATTGACATTCGGGAGCACAAAGATTCACGTAAGTCGGAGGAAGAGACCCGTCGGCCGTGGAACATAGATCAGCTTCGACCTTACTACACTTGAGCCACCGGCTCTCATAATGTACATTTTTCTCTCAGCCATTTATATATTACGATAAGCAATAAAGCAGGACCTCTGTCCTTTTTTCTCCTCCAAATATGCACGTGTTGTTTTCATTACAAGATTACATGATAACTTGAAGGAGGATCCAGCTTATGATCGTATTCGAATCTAGCTGTAAGCAATAAGGTCACTTGGGGGCTTCCTGTTCAAACATGGGTCGTATTCGAACCAAAGAGAACATAGCTGTCGATACCCATTTGATTGGCAAAGTGCCGAGCTCATTGAGGAGTTTTCTTTGATCATATTTGAATCTTAGTTTAACCCCTTTGAGAACCGACGTGGATCGTATTCGAATCAGCGTTGTTAAACAATTCTTAAAATCACTTGGGGGCTTCCTATTCAAACATGGGTCGTATTCGAACCAAAGAGAACATAGCTGTCGGTACCCTCTTGATTGGCATCGCCACACCCACTGGGGGCTATATGATCGCATTCGAATCCTAGCATAACCCCTTTGGGCTGGGTCTCTGGTCGTATTCGAACCGGAAGCCCCGAAGTTCTTCTGCTTTATAGCAAGTTTTTTCTGATTATGTCAAAGTGTGTACAGCCGGGTCTCACTTTGCCGGTTTAAAACTTGGTTAACAATGTTAGTTGAACACAATGGGTATCATTAAGACAGGTACACCGGAGTTGAGGTACCAACCTTATTACCCGAGTTATCTAAACCGGAAACATGCTTGCAGGCCGCTAAGTGTGTTATCACGGCTATATTAAGGACATGATTGAGGATCAATCTTTTTTGATTCATATCCAGGTTATATATCTCAAACCTATGATTCTCAGCGCGGTAAGCCGCCTAGAGACTTGTGATTTGTCCTTTTATGCAGGATAGTTCAAGGCAACTATTTGAGACTAAGGAGAATGAATGACCCAGAGAAATATCAAAGAGACAACTTCAATAGACTTCAGCATTCAATACGTGCACGATGGCACGGCAAAGATAAAGTGTTGGACCTACTCTATTACAAGACTCATCGAGTCCAAAAGGGTGGAGCATTGTTTGGTAAGCCGTCTGCAGAAGTTAAGACGCTTGCTGGGTTGATGTCTCCAGCTCATCTCTTTCTTCTCCTCCGGCTGTTCCCAAGGTCTGGAAAGTCGACGACTTCCAGTCGATGCCGCTCAGCGCTTCGAATTGGGCTTCCTCGTCAATTAACCCAGCTGGGTCAATCTCCGGGGCGAAGGTGTGCTGACGAGCCGGCGGGATTAAACTCAGGGCTTCATAGCGAGGGGTCGGGATCCTCTGATTTTCCGCATTGTAACCCGGCTGGTACTTGCTCAGATCCGTGTCGTTTCCAATAAGAGTTGCCACCGGGCGCACGATCTTCACGCAGGCGGCGAAGTCTTTTTGGTCGAAAGCCGTGCCGTCTTCCTTCAGACTTGGATAGCCGAGGGCGATGTCTGCCGGGTCTAGCTCCGGCAGGAAAGCCTTGGCCCGGCTCAGCGCGGCGATCGCTCCGGCTCTTGCAGAGGCCCGTGGCAGCTCTTGGATACGTTGCGGCAGAACGGCGAGCCGGCGAAGAACCTCCGCCAGGTGAGTCGGCACCTCGTTGGATAAGGCCACCACAGCTAAGGCACGCTGTGACCCGGTGTAGAGTTGCTCCACCAGGGTGTACACGGCCTTTAGCTTGGTTACCACACTCTGGTTGAGGTTGGCACTTCTGGAACCTGTTTCATAGAACAGGATAAGCCGCCGACAAGGGTGAGTTATGAGGCATCAAAATTTTAAACTGAATGAAAGCCGGTGGATGACTTACCGAAGATTGCAGCAACCATTTGAGACACTTGGCGCTTTAAGCTGGAGAGTTCGGCCGTCTTCTCTGACAGGGCCCTCTCCGCCTGATCAGCCCGGTTCACCAATGCGGCCTTTTCTTCGGCCCACGCCTTCCGCTCAGCGTCAAACTCCGTCTTCAGCTTCTCTTGCGCGGCGATGCTGCACACAAACTTGGCATTTGCCTTCCGGGTCTGCATCTCTTGCATCTTCAGCCGGTTCTTGAGATCAGCGAGGTCAGTCTCAAACTTCTTGCCAGCAGCCTGCATAAATTTCCAGGTTATGGCATGAACAGTTACTATACAAATTTAAAGTCTCAAGCGTTTTCCAAGCAAACACACTTGGCACTTGGGGGCTAATGCATATCGAACGTTCCTATCTGCAAACTACCGGCTCATGGAAATAAGCCGGAACCTAAGTCTACAACATACTCAATCATAATTCGTCGACTTGGGGGCTAGCATGGTAAAGATTCTAGACAGTAAGCAAGAAGACAGAAGTGTAATACCTCAGACTTCTGCTGGATCTGGTTCACCATGGCGATTTCGACATCCCGGCTCTTGTGCACTTGGCTGACGTAGCCGGAGACGAGCTCTCCGATGCTCAGGTTGGCATAGTCAGTGAGATCCAGACTAACCCGGCGGGGCTGCAGTAATTCCCCCTTGGCAGAGCACTTGGCCAGTGCAGTAGGCCTCCCCGGCTCAACAAATTCCGTCCGGGTGATTACCACGTCCGGATCATTTGCTGGCTGAGCCGAGCCGGAGGCCTCCGGGTTAGCAGAAGCTTCTACAGGTGCCTTGTCGGTTGGAGCGGTGGCTTCGGGGGCGGAGGCAGCTGGCGGTTCTTGAGCCGCCACCTCCGGTTCAGGCAAATCCGGCTCTCCGGCCGACTTGGTCTTCTTCGCCCTCTTGGTGAGCTTTGCCTGGGCACTGAAAGGACAACAAAGGTTAGTACAAAAAGTATGAGTAAAGATCAGAACAACATGAGATGATTATCATTACCCGGGCACGGTCTTGAAAGCCGGCAGATTCGACTGCATAGAGTCGCCGGAAGAAGGGGAAGTCTCCTGATAATTTGATCAGAAGAATTAAGCGGTTGGCGGATAACACCCGCAAAAGGATGAAAAGGGTACAATTTCGAGATCACCTCGGTCCGGCGTTTCCTTGATGCATCAGGTAACCCGGAGGAGAGGTCAGTGTCCTTGTTGGTCCGGGTATGCCGCCGGCTCTCATGAACCTGTCGCTTCAAAATAAATTGAGGATCTTGGTAAGCTAAAGGATGGGAAAAGCTTACTTTCCGGGTTACTCTTCGGGTTTTCAGCCTTGGCAAGGGCTCCGAGTCGGAGGAAAGTATTGTTACCTCTTCAGCCACCGGGTTACTAGCTCCGGTGTCCTCCTGTTGAAAAATAGCATTGATAAGGCGGACAGAAATAAACAACAAGTATAACAAGAGCTTACAGGTTTAGGAGTTACCTCAGACTCGGAGCTGTCACTTAGCTGCAATAGCTCCGAAGCAGTGGGCCTACTTCCCTTCTTGCGGGGAGCGGTTTTCCTGGCGGCTTTCTTTGCCTTCCTGGCCTTCTTGGCCGCGTCATGGTCATACTTGACCCGCCAGAACTTGTCGTCAGCCTGAAAAATATAATGATGATTTCTTAAAGATTCAGATGAAGGTTATCTGTGGACAAAGATAAAATGTTTAAATCAGTGGCTTACCGCTGGGGCTGGGTTGGTCTTGCAGAAGGGGGCTAACCCGGTCCTACCGCAGTCTGCCAGGCTCTCGTTCAAGAGAGCCTTGGTCATCTCCTCTGCAACATCCTCAGGAAGATCGTTGCGGCTGTGTCTCTGGGGGTCATCCTTTCGTCCCGTGTACTCGCACATTAAGCCGGGGCGGCGGCTTAATGGGATCACCCGCCAGGAGATCCAGACCCGGACCAGATCGATTCCGTTGAGACCATTGCCCAGAAGAGCCTTGATCTTGTTTATGGTGGGGAGCAGAGGCTGGCGCTCCGCTTGCGTCAGTTTGTCAGACAGTGGGTGTGTTGACTCCAGACGCGAGGGGCGAAAGCCGGGCAACGGACTTTCATCAGCCGGCGACGTGTCTTGGCAGTAGAACCACGTCAGATTCTAATCTTTGGGGTGGCTTGGCGGCTCTGCGTACGGGAAAAGGCAGTCCCTTCGCCGCTGAATGGAGATGCCACCTAGCTCCAGACTTGGCCCATTGGCGCACTCATTCTGACGGTTCAAGTAAAAAAGCTCTCTGAAGAGCAGCAGACTAGGTTCTTCTCCAAGGTAAACCTCGCAGAACACTTGGAAGTTGCAGATATTGGACACTGAGTTGGGTCCTATGTCCTGAGGCCGCAGATCGAAGAAATTCAGAACGTCTCTGAAAAACTTTGAGCCGGGCGGTGCGAAGCCCCGGCTCATATGATCCGCAAAAATCACTACCTCCCCGTCCTTTGGCTGTGGTCTCTCTTCTGACGGGTCAGGGCCACGGTAGGACATGACGTCCTTCTTGGGCAGATATCCAGACTTGACAAAATCTGCTAGGGTCTCATTGGTGACATTGGACCTCATCCAGTTGCAAGTGATGGAGGATTTGGGAGCTTTGGGAGGCATGGTGAAAGTCGGCAGTCTATGATAAAAGGAAAACGTCCGGATTAATTATAAGCCGGAGGAAATCTACAGTTCAATGTCAAGGTGGCGGCTTATGAAGGGGACTAATGGTATACACCTAAGTGCATCGGGTTATTTAAGCCGCCAAGGTATTGAGAGTAATTTGATTGTCTACGGCCTTATCACAGCTGAGCCGGAAAATTTTATGGCGCATGGTTTTCTTTAAGCCGGAAGGTTCTACGGCGCGTGGTTTCTTTAAACCGGAAATGTAAACCGCGGTGATTCAATGATTGCAGTTTTTTACTAAGTGTGGTAAAACAGGTTTCACACATTGCAGTAAACCGCCGTGATTCAATGTCTGCTCAAATCGTCTGTGAAGGTGAGAAAATAACGATACCCGCCGCGAGCCTCAATATTCATCGGACCACATACATCAGTATGTATGATTTCCAATAAATCTGTTGCTCGCTCCATTGTTCCGGAGAACGGCGTTTTAGTCATCTTGCCCATGAGGCAGGGTTCGCAAGTACCAAGTGATTCATAATCAAGTGATTCCAGAAGTCCATTAGTATAGAGTTTCTTCATGCGCTTTACACTAATATGACCCAAACGATAGTGCCACAAATAAGTTGCACTATCATTATCAACTCTGCATCTTTTGGCTTCAACATTATGAATATGTGTATCACTACTATCGAGATTCAACACAAATAGACCACTCTTCAAGGGTGCATGACCATAAAAGATATTACTCATATAAATAGAACAACCATTATTCTCAGATTTAAATGAATAACCATCTCGCATCAAACAAGATCCAGATATAATGTTCATGCTTAACACTGGCACCAAATAACAATTATTCAGGTCTAAAACTAATCCCGAAGGTAGATGTAGAGGTAGCGTGCCGACGGCGATCACATCGACTTTGGAACCATTTCCCACGCGCATCGTCACCTCGTCCTTAGCCAGTCTTCGCTTAATCCGTAGTCCTTTCGAGTTGCAAATATTAGCAACAGAACAAGTATCAAATACCCAGGTGCTACTGCGAGCTCTAGTAAGGTACACATCAATAACATGTATATAACATATACCTTTGTTCACCTTGCCATCCTTCTTATCCGCCAAATACTTGGGGCAGTTCCGCTTCAAGTGACTAGTCCCTATGTAGTAGAAGCACTCAGTCTTAGGCTTAGGTCTAGACTTGGGTTTCTTCTCCTAAGCAGCTACTTGTTTGCCGTTCTTCTTGAAGTTCCCCTTCTTCTTCCCTTTATCCTTTTTTCTTGAAACTAGTGGTCTTGTTGACCATCAACACTTGATGCTCCTTTTTGATTTCTACCTCCGCAGCCTTTAGCATTGCGAAGAGCTCGGGAATTTGCTTATCCATCCCTTTCATATTATAGTTCATCACAAAGCTCTTGTAGCTTGGTGGCAGTGATTGAAGAATCCCATCAATGACACTATCATCCGGAAGATTAACTCCCAGTTGAATCAAGTGATTGCAGTACCCAGACATTCTGAGTATCTGGCTGCCGCCGCCCCCTTCCCTTGTCCAATTAGGACTGGGGCAAGGGGGGCCGCACGCCACCTCCTGGCTGCCCTCTCTCTTCTCCACTAAGGCCCAATGGGCCCATTACATCCCCCGGGGGGTTCCGGTAACCCCCCGGTACTCCGGTATTAGTCCGAACTTGCCCGGAACCCTTCCGAAGTCCAAACATAGTAATCCAATATATCGATCTTTATGTCTCGACCTTTTCGAGACTCCTCGTCACGTCCATGATCACATCCGGGACTCCGAACTACCTTCGGTACATCAAAAAACATAAACTCATAATACCGATCGTCACAGAACTTTAAGCGTGCGGACCCTACGGGTTCGAGAACTATGTAGACATGACCGAGACATGTCTCTGGTTAATAACCAATAGCGGAACATGGATGCTCATATTGGTTCCTACATATTCTATGAAGATCTTTATCGGTCAAACCGCATAACAACATACGTTGTTCCCTTTGTCATCGGTATGTTACTTGCCCGAGATTCGATCGTCGGTATCTTAATACCTAGTTCAATCTCGTTACCGTCAAGTATCTTTACTCATTCCGTAATGCATCATCCCGCAACTAACTCATTAGTCACATTGCTTGCAAGGCTTATTGTGATGTCCATTACCGAGAGGGCCCAGAGATACCCCTCCGACAATCGGAGTGACAAATCCTAATCTCGATCTATGCCAACTCAACAAACACCATCGGAGACACCTGTAGAGCACCTTTATAATCACCCAGTTACGTTGTGACGTTTGGTAGCACACAAAGTGTTCTTCCGGTATTCGGGAGTTGCATAATCTCATAGTCACACGAACATGTATAAGTCATGGAGAAAGCAATAGCAGTAAACTAAACGATCAAGTGCTAAGCTAATGGAATGGGTCAAGTCAATCACATCATTCTCCTAATGATGTGATCCCGTTAATCAAATGACAACTCATGTCCATGGCTAGGAAACTTAACCATCTTTGATTAACGAGCAAGTCAAGTAGAGGCTGTTGGAAATATGCCCTAGAGGCAATAATAAATTGGTTATTATTATATTTCCTTGTTCATGATAATCGTTTATTATCCATGCTAGAATTGTATTGATAGGAAACTCAGATACATGTGTGGATACATAGACAACACCATGTCCCTAGTAAGCCTCTAGTTGACTAGCTCGTTGATCAATAGATGGTTACAGTTTCCTGACCATGGACATTGGATGTCGTTGATAACGGGATCACATCATTAGGAGAATGATGTGATGGACAAGACCCAATCCTAAGCCTAGCACAAGATCGTGTAGTTCGTTTGCTAAGAGCTTTTCTAATGTCAAGTATCATTTCCTTAGACCATGAGATTGTGCAACTCCCGGATACTGTAGGAATGCTTTGGGTGTACCAAACGTCACAACGTAACTGGGTGGCTATAAAGGTGCACTACATGTATCTCCGAAAGTGTCTGTTGGGTTGGCACGAATCGAGACTGGGATTTGTCACTCCGTGTAAACGGAGAGGTATCTCTGGGCCCACTCGGTAGGACATCATCATAATGTGCACAATGTGACCAAGGAGTTGATCACGGGATGATGTGTTACGGAACGAGTAAAGAGACTTGCCGGTAACGAGATTGAACAAGGTATCGGGATACCGACGATCGAATCTCGGGCAAGTAGCATACCGATAGACAAAGGGAATTGAATACGGGATTGATTGAATCCTCGACATCGTGGTTCATCTGATGAGATCATCGAGGAACATGTGGGAGCCAACATGGGTATCCAGATCCCGCTGTTGGTTATTGAGCGGAGAGTCGTCTCGGTCATGTCTGCGTGTCTCCCGAACCCGTAGGGTCTGCACACTTAAGGTTCGGTGACGCTAGGGTTGTAGAGATATTAGTATGCGGTAACCCGAAAGTTGTTCGGAGTCCCGGATGAGATCCCGGACGTCATGAGGAGTTCCGGAATGGTCCGGAGGTAAAGATTTATATATGGGAAGTCTTGTTTTGGTCACCGGAAAGGTTTCGCGCATTATCGGTATTGTACCGGGAGTGCCGAAAGGGGTCCGGGGGTCCACCAAGGGGTCCACATGCCCCGGGGGGGCCACATGGGCTGTGGGGTGTGCGCCTTGGCCTATATGGGCCAAGGGAACCAGCCCCAAGAGGCCCATGCGCCAAGAGATAAGGGAAAGGAAGAGTCCTAAAGGGGGAAGGCACCTCCGAGGTGCCTTGGGGAGGATGGACTCCTCCCTGGCCGCACCCTTCCATGGAGGAAGGGCCAAGGCTGCGCCCCCCCTCTCCCTTGGCCCTATATATAGTGGGGGGGAGGGAGGGCAGCAATACCTAAGCCCTGGCGCCTCCCTCTCCCTCCCGTGACACATCTCCCTCCTCCCGCAGCGCTTGGCGAAGCCCTGTTGGGATCCCACTACTTCCACCACCACGTCGTCGTGCTGCTGGATCTCCATCAACCTCTCCTCCCCCCTTGCTGGATCAAGAAGGAGGATACGTCGCTGCTTCGTATGTGTCTGTCTCTCCCACTTTAGTCGGATCGGATTCGATGAAAAGGGTCCTTATGAAGTGTAAATAGAAATTGGCATATCATGTTGTGGCTTTTGCATAGGTAAGAAACGTTCTTGCTAGAAACCCATAGCAGCCACGTAAAACATGCAACAACAATTAGAGGACGTCTAAGTTGTTTTTGCAGGGTATGCTATGTGATGTGATATGGCCAAAAGGATGTGATGAATGATATATGTGATGTATGAGATTGATCATGTTCTTGTAATAGTAATCACGACTTGCATGTCGATGAGTATGACAACCGGCAGGAGCCATAGGAGTTGTCTTACTTTATTGTATGACCTGCGTGTCAATGAAAAACGCCATGTAATTACTTTACTTTATTGCTAACCGTTAGCCATAGTAGTAGAAGTAATAGTTGGCGAGACAACTTCATAAAGACACGATGATGGAGATCATGATGATGGTGATCATGGTGTCATGCCGGTGACGAAGGTGATCATGCCGCGCCTCGATGATGGAGATCAAAGGCGCAAGATGATATTGGCCATATCACGTCACTTTATGATTTGCATATGATGTTTGTCATGTTTACATCTTATTTGCTTAGAACGACGGTAGCATAAATAAGATGATCCCTCACTAAAATTTCAAGAGACGTGTTCCCCCTAACTGTGCACCGTTGCGAAGGTTCGTTGTTTCGAAGCACCACGTGATGATCGGGTGTGATAGATTCTAACGTTCGAATACAACGGGTGTTGACGAGCCTAGCATGTACAGACATGGCCTCGGAACACATGCAAAACACTTAGGTTGACTTGACGAGCCTAGCATGTACAGACATGGCCTCGGAACACAAGAGATCGAAAGGTCGAACATGAGTCGTATAGTAGATGCGATCAACATGGAGATGTTCACCGATGATGACTAGTCTGTCTCACGTGATGATCGGACACGGCCTAGTTTGACTCGGATCATGTATCACTTAAATGACTAGAGGGATGTCTATCTGAGTGGGAGTTCATTAAATAATCAGATGAACTTAATTATCATGAACATAGTCAAAAGGTCTTTGCAAATTATGTCATAGCTTACGCTTTAGTTCTACTGTTTAAGATATGTTCCTAGAGAAAATATAGTTGAAAGTTGATAGTAGCAATTATGCGGACTGGGTCCGTGAACTGAGGATTGTCCTCATTACTGCACAGAAGGCTTACGTCCTTAATGCACCGCTCGGTGTGCTGAACCTCGAGCGTTGTCTGTAGATGTTACGAAACATCTGACATACACGTTTTGATGACTACGTGATAGTTCAGTGTGTGATGCTAACGGTTTAAAATTGTGGCGGCAAAGACGTTTTGAAACGTCGCAGAACATATGAGATGTTCCGAAGACTGAAATTGGGATTTCAGACTAGTGCCCACGTCAAGAGGTATGAGACCTCTGACAAGTTTCTTAAGCCTGCAAACTGAGGGAGAAAAGCTCAATCGTTGAGCATGTGCTCAGATTGTCTGAGTACCACAATCGCTTGAATCGAGTGGGAGTTAATCTTCCAGATGAGGTAGTGATGGTTCTCCATAGTCACTGCCACCAAGCTATTAGAGCTTCGTGATGAACTATAACATATCAGGGATAGATATGATGATCCTTGAGCAACTCGCGATGTTTGACACCGCGAAAGTAGAAATCAAGAAGGAGCATCAATTGTTGATGGTTAGTAAAACCACTAGTTTCTAGAAGGGCAAGGGCAAAAGGGATACTTCATGAAACAGCAAATCATTTGCCGCTCTAGTGAAAAATCCCAAGGTTGAACCCAAACCCGAGACTAAGTGCTTCTGTAATGAGGGGAACGGTCACTGAAGCAGAACTACCCTAGATACTGGGTAGATGAGAAGGCAGGCAAGGTCGACAGAAGTATATTGGATATACATTATATGAATGTGTACTTTACTAGTACTCCTAGCAGCACCAGGGTATTAGATACCGGTTCAGTTGCTAAGTGTTAGTAACTCGAAATAAAAGCTGCGGAACAAACGGAGACTAGCTAAAGGTGAGATGACGATATGTGTTGGAAGTGTTTCCAAGGTTGATGTGATCAAGCATCGCATGCTCCCTCTACCATCGAGATTTGGTGTTTGCGTTGAGCATGATTGGATTATGTTTATCGCAATACGGTTATTCATTTAAGGAGAATAATGGTTACTCTGTTTATTTGAATAATACCTTGAATGGTCTTGCACCTAAAATGAATCTCGATCGCAGTGATACACATGTTCGTGCCAAAAGATATAAAATAGTAATGATAGTACCACATACTTGTGGCACTGCCATTTGAGTCATATTGGTATAGAACGCATGAAGAAGCTCCATGTAGATGGATCTTTGGACTCACTCGTTTGAAAAGATTGAGACATGCGAACCATGTCTATTGGTATATATGCGTGAAGAAACTCCATGCAGATGGATCGTTTGGACTCACTTGATTTTGAATCACTTGAGACATGCAAATAATACCACATGGGCAAGATGACTGAAAGGCCTCGTTTTCAGTAAGATGGAACAAGAGAGCAACTTATTGGAAGTAATACATTTTGATGTATGCAGTCCAATGAGTGCTGAGGCATGCAGTGGATATCGTTATGTTCTTACTTCACAGATGATTTGAGTAGATGCTGAGTGTATTTACTTGATGAAACACAAGTCTGAATTATTGAAAGGTTCAAGTAATTTCAGAGTGAAGTTGAAGATCGTCGTGACAAGAGGATAAAATGTCTATGATATGATCATAGAGATATCTGAGTTACGAGTTTAGCACACAATTAAGACATTGTGGAAAGTGTTTCACAATTAATACCGCCTGGAACACCATAGTGTGATGGTGTGTCCGAACATCATAACTGCACCCTATTGGATATGGTGCACACCATGATGTCTCTTATCGAATTACCACTATCGTTTATGGGTTAGGCATTAGAGACAACCGCATTCAGTTTAAAAGGGGCACCACGCAATTCCGTTGAGACGACACCATTTAGAGAAACCTAAGTTGTCATTTCTTAAAAGTTTGGGGCTGCGATGCTTATGTGAAAAAGTTTCAGGCTGATAAGCTCGAACCCAAAGCGGATAAATGCATCTTCATAGAATACCCAAAACAGTTGGGTATACCTCCTATTTCAGATCTGGAAGCAAAATTAATTGCTTCTAGAAACGAGTCCTTTCTCGAGGAAAAGTTTCTCTCGAAAGAATTGAGTGGGAGGATGGTGGAGACTTGATAAGGTTATTGAACCGTCACTTCGACTAGTGTGTAGCACGGCACAAGAAGTTGTTCCTGTGGCACCTACACCAATTGAAGTGGAAGCTTATGATAGTGATCATGAAACTTCGGATCAAGTCACTACCAAACCTCGTAGGTCGACAAGGATATGTACTACTCCTGAGTGGTATGGTAATCCTGTCTTAGATATCATGTTGTTAGACAATACTGAACCTACGAGCTATGGAGAAGCGATGGTGGGCCCATATTCCGACAAATGGTTAGAAGCCATGAAATCCGAGATAGGATCCATGTATCAGAACAAAGCATGGAGTTTGGTGAACTTGCCCGATGATCGGCAAGCCATTGAGATAAATGGATCTTTAAGAAGAAGACGGACATGGACGGTAATGTTACCGTCTATGAAGCTCGACTTGTGGCAAAGAGAATTTTCACAAGTTCAAGGAGTTGACTACGATGAGATTTTCTCATCCGTAGCGATGCTTAAGTCCGTCGGAATCATGTTAGCATTAGCTGCATTTATGAAATCTGGCAGATGGATGTCAAAAACAAGTTTCCTTACCAGTTTTCGTAAGGAAAGGTTGTATGTGATACAATCAGAAAGGTTTTGTCGATCCTAAGGATGCTAAAAGGTATGCTAGCTCCAGGGATCCTTCCATGGACTAGAGCAAGCATCTCGGAGTCAGAATATACGCTTTGATGGAGTGATCAAAGTTTTCGGGTTTATACAAAGTTTGTTAGAAACTTGTATTTACAATAAAGTGAGTGGGAGCGCTACAACATTTCTGATGAGTATATGTTGTTGACATATTGTTGATCAGAGATGATGTAGAATTTCTGGAAAGCATAAAGGGTTGTTTGAAAGGAGTTTTTCAAAGGAAGACCTGGATAAAGCTACTTACATATTGGGCATCAAGATCTATAGAGATAGATCAAGACGCCTGATGATACTTTCAAAGAACGCACACCTTGACATGATTTTGAAAGAGTTCAAAATAGATCAGCAAAGAAGGAGTTCTTGGCTGTGTTACAAGGTGTGAGTATTGAGTAAGACTCAAGACCTGACCACAGCAGAAGAGAGAGAAAGGACGAAGGTCGTCCCCTATGCTTTAGACGTAGGCTCTACAGTATGCTATGCTGTGTACCGCACATGAAGTGTGCCTTGCCATGAGTTGGTCAAGGGGTACAATAGTGATCCGGGAATGAATCACATGACAGCGGTCGAACTTATCCTTAGTATCCAGTGGACTAAGGAAATTTCTCGATTATGGAGGTGAAAAGGAGTTCGTCGTAAAGGGTTACGTCGATGCGAACTTTGACACTAATCCGGATGACTCTGAGTAGTAAACCGGATTCGTATGGTAGAGCAGTTATTTGAAATGGCTCCAAGTAGCGCGTGGTAGCATCCACAAGATGACATAGATATTCGTAAAGCACACACGGATCTGAAAGGTTCAGACCTGTTGACTAATAACCTCTCTCACAAGCATAACATGATCAAACCAGAACTCATTGAGTGTTAATCACATAGTGATGTGAACTAGATTGTTGACTCTAGTAAACTCTTTGGATGTTGGTCACATGGTGATGTGACCTGTGAGTGTTAATCACATGCTGATGTGAACTAGATTATTGACTCTAGTGCAAGTGGGAGACTGTTGGAAATATGCCCTAGAGGCAATAATAAATTGGTTATTATAATATTTCCTTGTTCATGATAATCGTTTATTATCCATGCTAGAATTGTATTGATAGGAAACTCAGATACATGTGTGGATACATAGACAACACCATGTCCCTAGTAAGCCTCTAGTTGACTAGCTCGTTGATCAATAGATGGTTACAGTTTCCTGACCATGGACATTGGATGTCGTTGATAACGGGATCACATCATTAGGAGAATGATGTGATGGACAAGACCCAATCCTAAGCCTAGCACAAGATCGTGTAGTTCGTTTGCTAAGAACTTTTCTAATGTCAAGTATCATTTCCTTAGACCATGAGATTGTGCAACTCCCAGATACCGTAGGAATGCTTTGGGTGTACCAAATGTCACAACGTAACTGGGTGGCTATAAAGGTGCACTACAGGTATCTCCGAAAGTGTCTGTTGGGTTGGCACGAATCGAGACTGGGATTTGTCACTCCGTGTAAACGGAGAGGTATCTCCGGGCCCACTCGGTAGGACATCATCATAATGTGCACAATGTGACCAAGGAGTTGATCACGGGATGATGTGTTACGGAACGAGTAAAGAGACTTGCCAGTAACGAGATTGAACAAGGTATTGGGATACCGACGATCGAATCTCGGGCAAGTAGCATACCGATAGACAAAGGGAATTGAATACGGGATTGATTGAATCCTTGACATCGTGGTTCATCCGATGAGATCATCGAGGAACATGTGGGAGCCAACATGGGTATCCAGATCCCGATGTTGGTTATTGACCGGAGAGTCATCTCGGTCATGTCTGCGTGTCTCCCGAACCCGTAGGGTCTACACACTTAAGGTTCGGTGACGCTAGGGTTGTAGAGATATTAGTATGCGGTAACCCGAAAGTTGTTCGGAGTCCCGGATGAGATCCCGGACGTCATGAGGAGTTCCAGAATGGTCCGGAGGTAAAGATTTATATATGGGAAGTCTTGTTTTGGTCGCCGGAAAGGTTTCGCGCATTATCGGTATTGTACCGGGAGTGCCGAAAGGGGTCCGGGGGTCCACCAAGGGGTCCACATGCCCCGGGGGGCCACATGGGCTGTGCGGTGTGCGCCTTGGCCTATATGGGCCAAGGGAACCATCCCCAAGAGGCCCATGCGCCAAGAGATAAGGGAAAGGAAGAGTCCTAAAGGGGGAAGGCACCTCCGAGGTGCCTTGGGGAGGATGGACTCCTCCCTGGCCGCACCATTCCTTGGAGGAAGGGCCAAGGCTGCTCCCCCCCCTCTCCCTTGGCCCTATATATAGTGGGGGGAGGGAGGGCAGAAATACCTAAGCCCTGGCGCCTCCCTCTCCCTCCTGTGACACATCTCCCTCCTCCCGCAGCGCTTGGCGAAGCCCTGTTGGGATCCCGCTACTTCCACCACCACGCCGTCGTGCTGCTGGATCTCCATCAACCTCTCCTCCCCCCTTGCTGGATCAAGAAGGAGGAGACGTCGCTGCTCCGTATGTGTGTTGAACGCGGAGGTGCCGTCCGTTCGGCGCTAGGATCGTCGGTGATTTGGATCACGACGAGTACGACTCCATCAACCCCGTTCTCTTGAACGCTTCCGCTCGCGATCTACAAGGGTATGTAGATGCACTCCTTCCCTCTCGTTGCTAGTAAACTCCATAGATTGATCTTGGTGATGCGTAGAAAATTTTGAATTTCTGCTATGTTCCCCAACAGAGGCATACTAGTGACACTATGTTTGTCTATGTATTCACACATGTATTATGTTTCCGGTTAATACAATTCTAGCATGAATAATAAACATTTATCATGATATGAGGAAATAAATAATAACTTTATTATTTCCTATAGGGCATATTTCCTTTAGTTTCCCACTTGCACTAGAGTCAATAATCTAGATTATACAGTAATGATTCTAACACCCATGGAGTCTTGGTGTTGATCATGTTTTGCTCGTGGAAGAGGCTTAGTCAACGGGTCTGCAACATTCAGATCCGTATGTATCTTAAAAATCTCTATGTCTCCCACCTGGACTTGATCCTGGATGGAATTGAAGCGTCTCTTGATGTGCTTGGTTCTCTTGTGAAATCTGGATTCCTTTGCCAAGGCAATTGCACGAGTATTGTCACAAAAGATTTTCATTGGACCCAATGCACTAGGTATGACACCTAGATCAGATATGAACTCCTTCATCCAGACTCCTTGATTTGCTGCTTCCGAAGCAGCTATGTACTCCGCTTCACACGTAGATCCCGCCACGACGCTTTGTTTAGAACTGCACCAACTGACAGCTCCACCGTTCAATATAAATACGTATCCGGTTTGCGATTTAGAATCGTCCAGATCAGTGTCAAAGCTTGCATCGACGTAACCATTTACGACGAGCTCTATGTCACCTCCATAAACGAGAAACATATCCTTAGTCCTCTTTAGGTACTTCAGGATGTTCTTGACCGCTGTCCAGTGATCCATTCCTGGATTACTTTGGTACCTCCCTGTTAAACTAATAGCAAGGCACACATCAGGTCTGGTACACAGCATTGCATACATGATAGAGCCTATGGCTGAAGCATAGGGAACACTTTTCATTTTCTCTCTATCTTCTGCAGTGGTCGGGCATTGAGTCTGACTCAGCTTCACACCTTGTAAAACAGGCAAGAACCCTTTCTTCGCTTGATCCATTTTGAACTTTTTCAAAACTTTTTCAAGGTATGTGCTTTGTAAAAGTCCAATTAAGCGTCTTGATCTATCTCTATAGATCTTGATGCCCAATATGTAAGCAGCTTCACCGAGGTCTTTCATTGAAAAACTCTTATTCAAGTATCCTTTTATGCTATCCAGAAATTCTATATCATTTCCAATAAACAATATGTCATCCGCATATAATATTATAAATGCTACAGAGCTCCCACTCACTTTCTTGTAAATACAGGCTTCTCCAAAAGTCTGTATCAAACCATATGCTTTGATCACACTATCAAAACGTTTATTTCAACTTCGAGAGGCTTGCACCAGTCCATAAATGGATCGCTGGAGCTTGCACACTTTGTTAGCTCCCTTTGGATCGACAAAACCTTCTGGTTGCATCATATACAACTCTTCTTCCAGAAATCCATTCAGGAATGCAGTTTTGACATCCATTTGCCAAATTTCATAATCATAAAATGCAGCAATTGCTAACATGATTCGGACAGACTTAAGCATCGCTACGGGTGAGAAAGTCTCATCGTAGTCAACCCCTTGAACTTGTCGAAAACCTTTCGCAACAAGTCGAGCTTTGTAGACAGTAACATTACCGTCAGCGTCAGTCTTCTTCTTGAAGATCCATTTATTCTCTATGGCTTGCCGATCATCGGGCAAGTCAACCAAAGTCCACACTTTGTTCTCATACATGGATTCCATCTCACATTTCATGGCCTTAAGCCATTTTGCGGAATCTGGGCTCACCATCGCTTCTTCATAGTTCGTAGGTTCGCCTTGGTCAAGTAACATGACCTCCAGAATAGGATTACCATACCACTCTGGTGCGGATCTTACTTTGGTTGACCTACGAGGTTCGGTAGTAACTTGATCTGAAGTTTCATGATCAACATCATTAGCTTCCTCACTAATTGGTGTAGGTGTCACAGGAACCGGTTTCTATGATGAACTACTTTCCAATAAGGGAGCAGGTATAGTTACCTCATCAAGTTCTACTTCCCTCCCACTCACTTCTTTCGAGAGAAACTCCTTCTCTAGAAAGGATCCATTTTTAGCAACAAATGTCTTACCTTCGGATCTGTGATAGAAGGTGTACCCAACAGTTTCGTTTGGGTATCCTATGAAGACACATTTCTCCGATTAGGATTCGAGCTTATCAGGTTGAAGTTTTTTCACATAAGCATCGCAGCCCCAAACTTTAAGAAACGACAACTTTGGTTTCTTGCCAAACCACAGTTCATAAGGCGTTGTCTCAACGGATTTCGGTGGTGCCCTATTTGACGTGAATGGATCCGTCTATAAAGCATAACCCCAAAATGATAGTGGTAAATCAGTAAGAGACATCATGGATCGCACCATATCTAGTAAAGTACGATTACGACGTTCGGACACACCATTACGCTGTGGTGTTCCGGGTGGCGTGAGTTGTGAAACTATTCCGCATTGTTTCAAATGTAGACCAAACTCGTAACTCAAATATTCTCCTCCACGATCAGATCCTAGAAACTTTATTTTCTTGTTACGATGATTTTCCACTTCACTCTGAAATTCTTTGAACTTTTCAAATGTTTCAGACTTATGTTTCATTAAGTAGATATACCCATGTCTGCTCAAATCGTCTGTGAAGGTGAGAAAATAACGATACCCACCGCGAGCCTCAATATTCATCGGACCACATACATCAGTATGTATGATTTCCAATAAATCTGTTGCTTGCTCCATTGTTCCGGAGAACGGCGTTTTAGTCATCTTGCCCATGAGGCAGGGTTCGCAAGTACCAAGTGATTCATAATCAAGTGATTCCAGAAGTCCATCAGTATAGAGTTTCTTCATGCGCTTTACACTAATATGACCCAAACGGCAGTGCCACAAATAAGTTGCACTATCATTATCAACTCTGCATCTTTTGGCTTCAACATTATGAATATGTGTATCACTACTATCGAGATTCAACACAAATAGACCACTCTTCAAGGGTGCATGACCATAAAAGATATTACTCATATAAATAGAACAACCATTATTCTCAGATTTAAATGAATAACCATCTCGCATCAAACAAGATCCAGATATAATGTTCATGCTTAACACTGGCACCAAATAACAATTATTCAGGTCTAAAACTAATCCCGAAGGTAGATGTAGAGGTAGCGTGCCGATGGCGATCACATCGACTTTGGAACCATTTCCCACGCGCATCGTCACCTCGTCCTTAGCCAGTCTTCGCTTAATCCATTGTCCTTTCGAGTTGCAAATATTAGCAATAGAACCAGTATCAAATACCCAGGTGCTACTGCGAGCTCTAGTAAGGTACACATCAATAACATGTATATAACATATACCTTTGTTCACCTTGCCATCCTTCTTATCCGCCAAATACTTGGGGCAATTCCGCTTCAAGTGACTAGTCCCTATGTAGTAGAAGCACTCAGTCTCAGGCTTAGGTCCAGACTTGGGTTTCTTCTCCTAAGCAGCAACTTGTTTGCCGTTCTTCTTGAAGTTCCCCTTCTTCTTCCCTTTATCCTTTTTCTCGAAACTAGTGGTCTTGTTGACCATCAACACTTGATGCTCCTTTTTGATTTCTACCTCCACAGCCTTTAGCATTGCGAAGAGCTCGGGAATTGTCTATCCATCCCTTTCATATTATAGTTCATCACAAAGCTCTTGTAGCTTGGTGGCAGTGATTGAAGAATTCTGTCAATGACACTATCATCCGGAAGATTAACTCCCAGTTGAATCAAGTGATTGCAGTACCCAGACATTCTGAGTATATGCTCACTGACAGAACTATTCTCCTCCATTTTGCAGCTGTAGAATTTATTGGAGACTTCATATCTCTCAATCCGGACATTACTTGAAATATTAACTTCAACTCCTGGAACATCACATATGCTCCATGACGTTCAAAACGTCGTTGAAGTCCCGGTTCTAAGCCGTAAAGCATGGCACACTGAACTATCGAGTAGTCATCAACACGCGACTGCCAGGCATTCACAATGTCTGCAGTTGCCGGCACGGGTGGTACACCTAGCGGTGCTTCCAGGACGTAATTCTTCTGTGCAGCAATGAGGATAATCCTCAAGTTACGGACCCAGTCCGTGTAATTGCTACCATCATCTTTCAACTTTGCTTTCTCAAGGAACGCATTAAAATTTAACGAAACAACAGCACGGGCCATCTATCTACAACAACATAGACAAGCAAAATACCTTGCTTAAGAACTCCCACTTAGATAGACATCCCTCTAATCATCTAAGTGATCACGTGATCCATATCAACTAAACCATAACCAATCATCACGTGAGATGGAGTAGTTTTCAGTGGTGAACATCACTATGTTGATCATATCTACTATATGATTCACGCTCGACCTTTCGGTCTCAGTGTTCCGAGGCCATATTTGCATATGCTAGGCTCGTCAAGTTTAACCCGAGTATTCTGCGTGTGCAAAACTGTCTTACACCCGTTGTAGATGAACGTTGAGCTTATCACACCCGATCATCACGTGGTGTCTCGCACGATGAACTTTGGCAACGGTGCATACTCAGGGAGAACACTTTTACCTTGAAATTTAGTGAGAGATCATCTTATAATGCTACCGTCAAACAAAGCAGAATAAGATGCATAAAGGATAAACATCACATGCAATCAATATAAGTGATATGATATGGCCATCATCATCTTGTGCCTGTGATCTCCATCTCCAAAGCACCGTCATAATCACCATCGTCACCGGTGCGACACCTTGATCTCTATCGTAGCATCGTTGTCGTCTCGCCAACTATTGCTTGTACAACTGTCGCTACCGCTTAGTGATAAAGTAAAGCAATTACAGGGCGATTGCATTGCATACAAAATAGCGACAACCATATGGCTCCTGCCAGTTGCCGATAACTTCGTTACAAAACATGATCATCTCATACAATAAATATAGCATCATGTCTTGACCATATCACATCACAACATGCCCTGCAAAAACAAGTTAGACGTCCTCTACTTTGTTGTTGCAAGTTTTACGTGGCTGCTACAGGCTGAGAAAGAACCGTTCTTACCTACGCATCAAAACCACAACGATATTTCGTCAAGTTAGTGATGTTTTAACCTTCACAAGGACCAGGCGTAGCCACACTCGGTTCAACTAAAGTTGGAGAAAATGACACCCGCCAGCCACCTGTGTGCAAAGCACGTCGGTAGAACCAGTCTCGCGTAAGCGTACGCGTAATGTCGGTCCGGGCCGCTTCATCCGACAATACCGCTGAACCAAAGTATGATTTGCTGGTAAGCAGTATGACTTGTATCGCCCACAACTCACTTGTGTTCTAGTCGTGCATATAACATCTACGCATAAACCTGGCTCGGATGCCACTGTTGGGGAACATAGTAATTTCAAAATTTTCCTACGCACACCCAAGATCATGGTGATGCATAGCAACGAGAGGGGAGAGTGTTGTCTACGTACCCTCGTAGACCGTAAGCGGAAGCGTTTTACCAACGTGGTTGATGTAGTCGTACGTCTTCACGATCGACCGATCCTCAGCACCGAACGTACGGCACCTCCATGTTCAGCACACGTTCAGCTCGGTGACGTCCCGCGAACTCACGATCGAGTAGAGCTTCCGGGAAGAGCTTCGTCAGCACGACGGCGTGGTGATGGTGATGATGATGCTACCGACGCAGGGCTTCGCCTAAGCACCGGTACGATATGACTGAGGTGGATTATGGTGGAGGGGGGCACCGCACACGGCTAAGAGATCAATGATCAATTGTTGTGCTATGGGGTGCCCCCCTCCTCCGTATATTAAGGAGGAGAGGAGGAGAGGGCCGGCCAAGGGAGAGGCGCGCCCAAGGGGGGGAAATCCTACTCCAAGTAGGTTTGGCCCCCCTTTTTCTTATTCCAAGAAGGAGAAGGGGGAAGGAGGAGTTGGAGAGAAGGAAGGAGAGGGCGGCCGCCGCCCCCTTCCCTTGTCCAATTCGGACTGGGGCAAGGGGGCCGTGTGCCACCTTCTGGCTGCCCTCTTTCTTCTCCACTAAGGACCAATAGGCCTAGTACTTCCCCTGGGGGGTTCCGGTAACCCCCCGGTACTCCGGTATTAGTCCGAACTTGCCCGGAACCCTTCCGAAGTCCAAACATAGTCATCCAATATATTGATCTTTATGTCTCGACCATTTTGAGACTCCTCGTCATATCCGTGATACATCCGGGACTCCGAACTACCTTCGGTACGTCGAAACACATAAACTCATAATACCGATCGTCACAGAACTTTAAGCGTGCGGACCATACGGGTTCGAGAACTATGTAGACATGACCGAGACATGTCTCTGGTTAATAACCAATAGCGGAACATGGATGCTCATATTGGTTCCTACATATTCTATGAAGATCTTTATCGGTCAAACCGCATAACAACATACGTTGTTCCCTTTGTCATGGTATGTTACTTGCCCGAGATTCGATCGTCGGTATCTTAATACCTAGCTCAATCTCGTTACCGACAAGTCTCTTTACTCATTCCGTAATGCATCATCCCGCAACTAACTCATTAGTCACATTGCTTGCAAGGCTTATTGTGATGTGCATTACCGAGAGGGCCCAGAGATACCTCTCCGACAATCGGAGTGACAAATCCTAATCTCGATCTATGCCAACTCAACAAACACCATCGGAGACACCTGTAGAGCACGTTATAATCACCCAGTTACGTTGTGACGTTTGGTAGCACACAAAGTGTTCTTCCAGTATCCGGAGTTGCATAATCTCATAGTTACAGGAACATGTATCAGTCATGGAGAAAGCAATAGCAGTAAACTAAATGATCAAGTGCCAAGCTAACGGAATGGGTCAAGTCAATCACGTCATTCCCCTAATGATGTGATCCCGTTAATCAAATGACAACTCATGTCCCTGGCTAGGAAACTTAACCATCTTTGATTAACGAGCTAGTCAAGTAGAGGCATACTAGTGACACTATGTTTGTCTATGTATTCACACATGTAATATGTTTCCGGTTAATAAAATTGTAGCATGAATAATAAATATTTATCATGATATGAGGAAATAGATAATAACTTTATTATTGCCTCTAGGCCATATTTCCTTCATATATCATATTGGTTGAGTTTATCCCTCTACATCATGTCATCTTACCTAATGTGTTACTCTGTTCTTATGAACTTAATACTCTAGATGCATGCTGGATAGCAGTCGATGTGTGGAGTAATAGAGTGTATGCAGAATCGTTTCGGTCTACTTGACACGGACGTGATGCCTATATTCATGATCATGCCTAGATTTTCTCATAATTATGCGCTTTTTTATCAATTACTCGGCAGTAATTTGTTCACCCACCATAATATATGCTATCATGAGAGAAGCCACTAGTGAAACCTATGGCCCCCGGGTCTACTTTACATCATATAAGTTTCCGATCTACAATTCTAGTTTACTATTTATTTTGCAATCTTTACTTTCCAATCTATACAACAAAAATACCAAAAATATTTATCTTATTATCTTTATCAGATCTCACTTTTGCAAGTGGCTGTGAAGGGATTGACAACCCCTTTATCGCGTTGGTTGCAAGGTTCTTGATTGTTTGTGCAGGTACTAGGTGACTTGCGAGTAGTCTCCTACTGGATTGATACCTTGGTTCTCAAAAACTAAGGGAAATACTTATGCTACTTTGCTGCATCGCCCTTTTGTCTTCAAGGGAAAACCAACGCATCCTCAAGAGGTAGCAAGAAATATTTCTGGCGCTGTTGCCGGGGAGGCTTACGCCAAGTCAAGTCAAGATTTGATCTCCCGCCAATGTGCCATTTCTGGCGCTGTTGCAGGGGAGTCTAGGCACAAGTCAAGACATACCAAGTACCCATCACAAACTCTTATCCCTCGCATTACATTATTTGCCATTTGCCTCTCGTTTTCTTCTCCCCCACTTCACCCTTGCCGTTTTATTCGCCCGCTCTCCCCGTTCGCCTCTTTTCCGCTTGCTTCTTGTGAGATTGTTCTCTGTTCTGCCGTTATGTTTGAAACCGGGGAGGTTATCATTGATAAGGATAGTAATATGGAAAAGTTTGATGTTTTTGATGATCCTCTTGAGGATCCTACTATTTTACACACTAAAAAGTTTCGGATTGGTAGCGGTAATATTATTGGGAAAGGAGTTCTTCAAGATTTCTTTACTTGTGTCGGTACCTTACCCTCTATGGGTGGGTCTATTCTTCATAGAACTAGTAGTCTTGCGGATGCTATATCCTTGCTCGTAGTTGAACTTGAAAGACAATTTATGCATTTGCATCCTTGCATACAAAGGATTTTTCTAGAATTTTCCGATATTGAGCATTCTTCTGTTAAGCGAGCGGCTACTACCTTTTTGGCTCATGAGTTAAGATTTATTATGAAAGAGGCCAATGAAATTTTTGCGCATTATAGGGTAGACGCTGGTCGTCCTCCCATAGAGGCTATCCTTTTTAATCAAGAAGACTTAATGCGCTTACGATCCTTAGAGCATGTTGCTTACAATGAAAACCTTAGAAAAAAGGTTCCTACCGATGTTATAGTTGATAGAATTTCTGAACTTAATGATGACTTTGCTATTCAGTACAACAGATTAGGTTTTTCTCTTGAACAAAGGCTCGTGACTTATTGCCAAAAGAATGCTTATAATGATGAAGTGGTTGTACAATATAAGGGGCCAAAGGAGGAACCCATACCTCCCGAGCTTGATCTTGGGGACTTTTGTCCTATTAAATTCAGCCCTTTTGATTACTTTTGCTTGCCACAAAGAATACTTGATGCTGAACGTAGGGAATATGACATGAGTTTTCGTGATTTACCTTATCATCATTATGGCAATACCTAGATCTATCCTTGCCTTTATGCGTAGCTAGGGGCGTTAAATGATAGCGCTTGTTGGGAGGCAACCCAATTTTATTTTAGTTTTTTTATTTTTGGTTCTGTTTAGGAATAAATAATCCACCGAGCTTCTGTTTAGATGTGGTTTTGTGTTTTAATTAGTGTTTGTGCAAAGTAGAACCTTTGGGAAGACTTGGGGAAGGTCTTTGCGATCTTGCTGTAAAAAACAGAAACTTTAGCGCTTACGAGATTAGCTGCAACTTTTTACTGGAGAGTGATATTTAGTTGATTCTTTTTGAAGATGATTAATAGATAAATTCCTCACGTCCAGAAATTTATTTTAGAATTTTTGGAGTTCCAGAAGTTTGCGTTAGTTACAGATTACTACAGACTGTTCTGTTTTTGACAGATTCTGTTTTTCGTGTGTTGTTTGCTTATTTTGATGAACCTATGGCTAGTAATGGAGTTTATGAACCAATAGAGAAGTTGGAATACAGTAGGTTTAGCACAAATATAAATAAATAATGAGTTCATTACAGTACCTTGCAGTGGTGTTTTGTTTTCTTTCACTAACGGAGCTCACGGGATTTTCTGTTAAGTTTTGTGTTGTGAAGTTTTCAAGTTTTGGGTAAAGATTTGATGGATTATGGAACAAGGAGTGGCAAGAGCCTAAGCTTGGGGATTCCCAAGGCACTCCAAGGTAAAATATAAGGACACCAAAAAGCCTAAGCTTGGGGATGCCCCGGATGGCATCCCCTCTTTTGTCTTCGTCCATCGGTAACTTTACTTGGAGCTATATTTTTATTCACCACATGATATGTGTTTTGCTTGGAACGTCTTGTATGATTTGAGTCTTTGCTTTCTAGTTCACCACAATAATCCTTGCTGTACACACATTTTGAGAGAGACACACATTATTCGGAATTTATTAGAATACTCTATGTGCTTCACTTATATCCTTTGAGTTAGACAAATTTGCTCTAGTGCTTCACTTATATCTTTTAGAGCACGGTGGTGGTTATATTTTATAGAAATTATTGACATCTCATGCTTAACTTATATTATTTTGAGAGTCTTTTAGAACAACATGGTAATTTTCTTTGGTTATAAAATTAGTCCTAATATGATAGGCATCCAAGATAAAAACTTTAAGTGCATTGAATACTAAGAAAAGTTAGATACTTGATAATTGTTTTGAGATATGAAGATGGTGATATTAGAGTCATGCTAGTTGAGTAGTTGTGAATTTGAGAAATACTTGTTCTAAAGTTTATGATTCCCGTAGCATGCACGTATGGTGAACCGTTATGTGATGAAGTCGGAGCATGATTTATTTATTGATTGTCTTCCTTATGATGGCGGTCGGGGACGAGCGATGGTCTTTTCCTACCAATCTATCCCCCTAGGAGCATGCGCGTAGTACTTAGTTTCGATAACTAATAGTTTTTTCCAATAAGTATGTGAGTTCTTTATGATTAATGTTGAGTCCATGGATTATACGCACTCTCATCCTTCCACCATTGCTAGCCTCTCTAATACCGCGCGCCTTTCGCCGGTATCATACACCGACCATATACCTTCCGCAAAACAGCCACCATAGCTACCTATTATGGCATCTCCATAGCCATTCCGAGATATATTTCCATGCAACTTACCACCTTTCCATTTATTATGACACGTTCCATCATTGTCATATTGCTTTGCATGATCATGTAGTTGACATTGTATTTGTGGCAAAGCCACCTTTATAATTCTTTCATACATGTCACTCTTGATTCATTGCATATCCCGGTACACCGCCAGAGGCATTCACATAGAGTCATATTTTGTTCTAAGTATCGAGTTGTAATTCTTGAGTTATAAGTAAATAAAAGTGTGATGATCATCATTATTAGAGCATTGTCCCATGCGAGGAAAGGATGATGGAGACTATGATTCCCCCACAAGTCGAGATAAGACTCTGGACGAAAAAAAAGAACAAAAAAAGAGGCCAAAAAAGAAAAAAAAAGGCCCAAATAAAAAAAGAGAAAAAAATAGAAGGGACAATGTTACTATCATTTTTCCACACTTGTTCTTAAAAGTAGCACCATGATCTTGATGATAGAGAGTCTCTTATGTTGTCACTTTCATATACTAGTGGGAATTTTACATCATAGAACTTGGCTTGTATATTCCAATGATGGGCTTCCTCAAAATGCCCTAGGTCTTCGTGAGCAAACGAGTTGGATGCACACCCACTTAGTTTCTTTTGTTGAGCTTTCATACACTTATAGCTCTAGTGCATCCGTTGCATGGCAATCCCAACTCACTCACATTGATATCTATTGATGGGCATCTCCATAGCCCGTTGATATGCCTACTTGATGTGAGACTATCTTCTCCTTTTTGTCTTCTCCACAACCACCATTCTATTCCACATATAGTGCTATGTCCATGGCTCACGCTCATGTATTGCATGAAGATTGAAAAAGTTTGAGAACATAAAAAGTATGAAACAATTGCTTGGCTTGTCATCGGGGTTGTGCATGATTAAATATTTTGTGTGATAAAGATAGAGCATAGCCAGACTATCTGATTTTGTAGGGATAACTTTCTTTGGCCGTGTTATTTTGAGAAGACATGATTGCTTGGTTAGTATGCCTGAAGTATTATTTTTTTATGTCAATATTAAAATTTTATCTATAATCTTTCGGATCTGAACATTCATGCCACAATAAAGAAAAATACATTGAAGAATATGCTAAGTAGCATTCCACATCAAAAATTCTGTTTTTATCATTTACCTACTCGAGGACGAGCAGGAATTAAGCTTGGGGATGCTTGATACGTCTCCAACGTATCTATAATTTTTTATTGTTCCATGCTATTATATATTCTCTTTTGGATGTTTAATGGGCTTTATTTATACACTTTTATATTATTTTTGGGACTAACCTATTAACCCAAGGTCCAGTGTAAATTGCTTTTTTTTGCCTATTTCAGTGTTTCGCAGAAAAGGAATATCAAACGAAGTCCAAACGGAATGAAACCTTCGGGAGAGTTATTTTTGGAACAAACATGATCTAGAGGACTTGGAGTGGGCGTCAAGAAATCATCGAGGAGGCCACGAGGCAGGGGCCGCGCCTACCCCCCTGGGCGCGCCCTCCACCCTCGTGGGCCCCTCGTGGCTCCACCGACCTACTTCTTCCTCCTATATATACCTATGTACCCCGAAACCATCAAGGAGCACCACGAAAACCTAATTCCACCGCTGCAACCTTCTGTACCCGTGAGATCCCATCTTGGGGCCTTTTCCGGGGCTCCGCCAGAGGGGGCATCGATCACGGAGGGCTTCTACATCAACACCATAGCCTCTCCGATGATGTGTGAGTAGTTTACCACAGACCTTCGGATCCATAGTTATTAGCTAGATGGCTTCTTCTCTCTCTTTGGATCTCAATACAAAGTTCTCCTCGATATTCTTGGAGATCTATTCGATGTAACTCTTTTTGCGGTGTGTTTGTCGAGATCCGATGAATTGTGGGTTTATGATCAAGATTATCTATGAACAATATTTGAATCTTCTCTGAATTCTTTTATGTCTGATTGGTTATCTTTGCAAGTCTCTTCGAATTATTAGTTTGGTATGCCCTACTAGATTGATCTTTCTTGCAATGGGAGAAGTGCTTACCTTTGGGTTCAATCTTGCGTTGCTCGATCCCAGTGACAGTAGGGGAAACGACGCATATTGTATTGTTGCCATCGAGGATAAAAAGATGGGGTTTATATCATATTGGTTGAGTTTATCCCTCTACATCATGTCATCTTACCTAATGCGTTACTCTGTTCTTATGAACTTAATACTCTAGATGCATGCTGGATAGCGGTTGATGTGTGGAGTAATAGAAGTAGATGCAGGCAGGAGTCGGTCTACTTGTCACGGACGTGATGCCTATATACATGATCATGCCTAGATATTCTCATAATTATGCACTTTTCTATCAATTGCTCGACAGTAATTTGTTCGCCCACCGCAATACTTATGCTATCTTGAGAGAAGCCACTAGTGAAACCTATGGCCCCGGGGTCTATTCTCAATCATATAA
Source organism: Triticum aestivum (assembly GCF_018294505.1). Classification (NCBI taxonomy): domain Eukaryota; kingdom Viridiplantae; phylum Streptophyta; class Magnoliopsida; order Poales; family Poaceae; genus Triticum; species Triticum aestivum. The sequence goes on along the minus strand of NC_057808.1, from coordinate 258,818,917 downwards.
GTTTCCAATCTATTTTTACTTTGCAATCTTTACTTTCAATATTTATCATAAAAATACCAAAAATATTATCTTATCATCTCTATCAGATCTCACTTTTGCAAGTGGCCGTGAAGGGATTGACAACCCCTTTATTACGTTGGTTGCAAGGTTCTTATTCGTTTGTGTAGGTACGAGGGACTTGCGTGTGGCCTCCTACTGGATTGATACCTTGGTTCTCAAAAACTGAGGGAAATACTTACGCTACTTTGCTGCATCACCCTTTCCTCTTCAAGGGAAAACCAACGCATGCTCAAGAGGTAGCACCCATCAGGGCGCGCCTCGCCCTGGTGGGTTGTGCCCACCTCGGGTGCCCCCCGGACCGCCTCTTTACTCTATAAATACCCCAATATTCAACAAACCCTAGGGGATTCTACGAAAATTAATTCCAGCCGTCGCAGAGTCCAGAACCACCACATCCAATCTAGACACCATCACGAAGGGGTTCATCATGTCCATTGGTGCATCTCCGATGATGCGTGAGTAGTTCTTTGTAGACCTACGGGTCCATAGTTAGTAGCTAGATGGCTTCCTCTCTCTCGTTTGATTCTCAATACAATGGTCTCTTGGATATCCATATGATGTAACTCTTTTTGCGTTGCGTTTGTTGGCATCGGATGAACTTTGAGTTTACGATCAGATCTACCTTTTTATCCATGAAAGTTATTTGAGTCTTCTTTGATCCCTTATATGTATGATTGCTTATAGCCTCGTATTTCTTCTCCGATATTTGGTTTTTTTTTGCCAACTTGATCTATTTATCTTGCAATGGGAAGAGCTGCTTTGTGACGGGTTCGATCTTACGGTGCTTGATCCCAGCAACAGAAGGGGAACCGACACGTATGTATCGTTGCCATTAAGGATAACAAGATGGGGTCTATTTCTACATAAATAGATCTTGTCTACATCATGTCATCATTCTTATTGCATTACTCCGTTTCTCCATGAACTTAATACACTAGATGCATGCTGGATAGCGGTCGATGTGTGGAGTAATAGTAGTAGATGCAAGCAGGAGTCGGTTTACTAATCTTGGACGTGATGCCTATATAATGATCATTGCCTGGATATCGTCATGATTATTTGAAGTTCTATCAATTGCCCAACAGTAATTCGTTTACCCACCATTTGCTATTTTTCTCGAGAGAAGCCACTAGTGAAATCTATGGCTCCCGGGTCTCTTTCTCATATTATTAGCCTTTGCGATCTATCTTATTTGCTTTTATTTCCAGATCTATTAAAACCAAAAATAAAAAAAATACCTTGTTGTACTTTATTTTATTTGGCGTTCGATCTATCAATTTATTACAACTTTCTCATGTCTGTTTGCCGATTTCTGGCGCCATTGCCCGAAAGGGATTGACAACCCCTTTAACACGTCGGGTTGTGAGTATTTGTTATTTGTGAGCAGGTGTTGTTCACGTAGTGTTGCGTGATTCTCCTACTGATTCGATAACCTTGGTCTCATCACTGAGGGAGATACCTACCGTTGTTGTGCTGCATCATCCGTTCCTCTTTGGAGAAATGCTGACATAGTTCTAGCAGACATCAAAAGGAATTTCTGGCGCTGTTGCCAGGGAGGATCAAGTCAAGATAGTCTCCCGGCCACGTGCCAATTTCTGGCGCCGTTGCCGGGGAGACATTATCAACATCTACCAGGTTCCTAATCACAAATCTCATCTCCTTAAAATTTATATTATTTTCCATATGCCTCTCGTTTTCATCTCCCCCACTTCACAAAAATTTGCCGTTTTATTCACCCTCTTTTTCGTTCGCCTTTTTCTCGTCAGGTCTCTTGTTTGCTATCTCTACTTGTGTTACCATGTGCCTTCTATTTGCTTGCATCTTTGCTTGCTAATAATATATTGATATGGATCCTCACCCACTTGCTAATCTTTTTAAGAGATCCAATTATCATGAACCAATTGCTAGTGATTTGAGTGCACTAGATTATCTCTATGTAGTTTTGCTTGAGATTCGTGAATCTGAAAATTGTGAGGAAGAAATTTGTAAAGTGATTCATGATAGATCCTTGAATAAAAAGCATGATTGCAATGATTTTATTATAAATTTTATTAATGTCAATTGTGTTAATGATATGAAAAACCCCAAGCTTGGGGATGCTAATTTTGATATGTCCACTACTCATTACAATGATCATGATTGGGGTGATTCTTCTTATGATCTTGAAAATCTATTTGAGCCTCACGATGAATATGTTATCGGTAATAATGTTTGCAATAATATTGAAAGTGGGTTTGGAAGAGCGTCAGCTTTAGGTAAAAATAATCCCACATATTTGGAGAGTGTTCAATCTTATGAAATTTTTGATAAAAGTGGGCTTGGAGAGACCATGACTTTATTTGATGGTAATCCCACAATTTTGGAAGAGTGTCAACTTTGCATGCATGTTGATCATGTAGAGAATATGTTATGTGATAGCTATATTCTTAAGTTTGAATATGATCCTACATGTAATTATTATGAGAGAGGAAAATATGGTCGTAGAAATTTTAATGTTACTAAATTACCTCTTGTTATGTTGAGATTGCTATTGTTTCTTTCTTCTTCCTTGCATATGCTAGTTTTTGCTTGTCTTGATAATTTGTTTGCTTATAAAATGCGTATGCATAGGAAGTATGTTAGACTTAAACTTATTTGTCTCATGTGTTATGATGCTCTCTTCGTGTTTCAATTATTATTTTTCATGTGAGCATCATTGAAATCTCAAGCCCATCTTAATCTCTATAATGAAAGAGCTTCTTGGGAGGCAACCCAATGAATAAAATTTATTTTTGCCCTTTGCTTTCTGTTCTTGAGTGTTAGCACAATTATACTACTGTTATGATTGTGTTTTTTGTGTTTTAATTAGTGTTTGTGCCAAGTAAAGCCTTTAGGATCTTCTTGGGTGATAGTTGTTTGATCTTGCTGAAAAAAACATGAACTTTTGCGTCCAGGGTTACAATTTTTAAAAATCACAGAAGCGATGAATTGATTTTTTTACAGTAGATTGATATACAAATTTCTCAGGTTGTCCTAATTTTTCAGAATTTTTGGAGTTACAGAAGTATTCGAACTATCCATATTTCTACAGACTGTTCTATTTTTGACAGATTCTGTTTTCTTTGCGTTCTGTGCTTGTTTTGATGATTCTATGGTTTCCTTTGAAGAGTTTTTGCCATAGAAAAGTTGGAAAACAGTAGATATAATGGAAGAATAAAATATGAATGGGTTGCAACAATACTGATAGTAGTGATTTGTTTTCTTATACTAACGGATCTCACGAAGGTTTTGTTGAGTTTTGTGTGATTGAAGTTTTCAAGTTTTTGGTGATGTTACGACGGATGAAGGAATAAGGAGTAAGAAGAGCCTAAGCTTGGGGATGCCCATGGCATCCCAAGCTATTATCCAAAGAGAAGCAAGCAACTAAGCTTGGGGATGCCTATGGCATCCCAAACTATTATCCAAAGAGAAGCAAGCAACTAGCTTGGGGATGCCCGAGTGGCATCCCCTCTTTCTTCTAACGACCATCGGTATTTTACTCGAAACTATATTTTTATTCATCATATACTATGAGTTTTGCTTGGAGCGTCTTGTATGATATCCAAGAACATCGAGGAGAACTTTGTATTGAGAACCAAAGAGAGAGAAGAAACCATCTAGCTAATAACTATGGACCCGTAGGTCTGTGGTAAACTACTCACACATCATCGGAGGGGCTATGGTGGTAATATAGAAGCCCTCCGTGATCGAATCCCCCTCCGGCAGATCGCCGGAAAAGGCCCCAAATGGGATCTCACGGGTACAGAAGGTTGCGGCGGTGGAAAAGTGGTTTCGTGGCTCTGTTGGATGTTTTTAGGGTACATGGGTATATATAGGCGAAAGAAGTACGTCGGTGGAGCTACGAGGGGCCCACGAGGGTGTGGGCGAGCCTACCCCCTGGGCGCGCCCTCCTACCTCGTGGCCGCCTCGTCGCGTCTCTGACTTCCACTCCAAGTCTCCTGGATTGCGTTTGTTCCAAGAAAGATCCTCGCGAAGGTTTCGTTCCGTTTGATATTCCTTTTCTGCTAAACACTGAAATAGGAAACACTGGGCCTCCGGTTAATAGGTTAGTCCCACCAAAATTAATATAAAAGAGCATATTAAAGCCTATTAAATATCCAAAACAGATAATATAATAGCATGGAACGATCAAAAATTATAGATACGTTGGAGACGTATCACATGCGACGTATCACATGCTCAAAAAGATTAAAGTGAAGCACTAGAGCAATTCCATAGCTCATAAAAGATTTAAGTGCAGCATAGAGAGCAATTCTAACAAGTCATGGCATAATTTTGGCTCTCTCAAATAGGTGTGTCCAGCAAGGAATCAAGACTTAAAATAAAAAGAAAAACAAACAAAGACTGAGAGCTATTCGATGTAATATTCATTTGCGGTGTGTTTGCTGAGATCCGATGAATTGTGGGTTTATGATCAAGATTATCTATGAACAATATTTGGTTCTTCTCTGAATTCTTATATGCATGATTTGATATCTTTGCAAGTCTATTCGAATTATCGGTTTAGTTTGGCCTACTAGATTGATTTTTCTTGCAATGGGAGAAGTGCTTAGCTTTGGGTTCAATCTTGCGGTGTCCCTTCCCAGTGACAGTAGGGGCGGCAAGGCACGTATTGTATTGTTGCCTTCGAGGATAAAAAGATGGGTTTTATATCATATTGCTTGAGTTTATCCCTCTACATAATGTCATCTTACCTAATGCGTTACTCTGTTCTGATGAACTTAATACTCTAGATGCATGCTAGATAGCGGTCGATGTGTGGAGTAATAGTAGTAGATGCAGAATCGTTTCGGTCTACTTGACACGGACGTGATGCCTATATTCATGATCATGCCTAGAGATTCTCATAACTATGCGCTTTTCTATCAATTGCTCGGTAGTAATTTGTTCACCCACCGTAATATATGCTATCATGTGAGAAGCCACTAGTGAAACCTATGGCCCCCGGGTCTACTTTACATCATATAAGTTTCCGATCTACAATTCTAGTTTACTATTTATTTTGCAATCTTTACTTTCCAATCTATACAACAAAAATACCAAAAATATTTATCTTATTATCTTTATCAGATCTCACTTTTGCAAGTGGCCGTGAAGGGATTGACAACCCCTTTATCGCGTTGGTTGCAAGGTTCTTGATTGTTTGTGCAGGTACTAGGTGACTTGCGAGTAGTCTCCTACTGGATTGATACCTTGGTTCTCAAAAACTGAGGGAAATACTTACGCTACTTTGCTGCATCACCCTTTCCTCTTCAAGGGAAAACCGACGCATGCTCAAGAGGTAGCAAGAAGGATTTCTGGCGCCGTTGCCGGGGAGATCTACGCTCAAGTCAAGAAATACCAAGTACCCATCACAAACTCTTATCCCTCGCATTACATTATTTGTCATTTGCCTCTCGTTTTCCTCTCCCCCACTTCACCTTTGCCGTTTTATTCGCCCTTTCTCGTTCGCCTCTTTTCGCTTGCCTCTTGTGTGTCTGTGTGTTAGATCGTTTGTTTCACCGCCATGGCCAGTCCTTCTATCATTGTTAGTACTCCTGATAATGAAGTTCTTAATTTTAAACAAAGGGAGGGAGAAAATCTAAAATATGATTGGTATGGAATTTGCAATGCTCAGAATAGATCCACTAGGAAGCAATCTACTTCCGTTCTTCTTCGCAATTTTTACGTAGGCATCACTCCTTGGAATAGATATATTCTTTATACCATTACTGGAGGGAATTTCTTGGGTAGCCATACTTTTGATTCTTATAATGCTATGATAGATCTGTTAGGCCCATCACCTCTTTTGGTTAATGGAACTGTTTTAACTTAGGAACATGTGATGCAAAGGCTTTATATTATTGAAAATAAAATTGCCACTGTAGAGTTGATCGAGAATTTGGATAAAAAGATCCACAACCAAATTACCCAATATGGATCTAAGGTAGGAGTTACTCTGAATTATTTTAAAGAAAAGGAACCCATAGTTAATGAAAAGATAGATCATGATTCCACTAGAATTGATAAACTTGAGGATATTATTACCAACTTAGGGTCTGCCTTTTCTGCTGTTAGAATCAAATCAATAAGTGTTCACCCCAATTTTTTCGCTATCATTAAGGAACCTTTTACTACAAATGAATTTCTTGATGTCTTGCCTAAGAGTTTGATCATCAACAAAAATAAAGAATCTCCTAAGGGTTATAAGTGTTCAATTGAAGAATTTCACACCAAAGATGACAATACCTAGATTTATTCTTGTTTTTATGCCTAGTTAGGGGCGTTAAACGATAGCGCTTGTTGGGAGGCAACCCAATTTTATTTTTGTTCCTTGTTTTTTGTTCCTGTTTAGTAATAAATAATTCATCTATCCTATGTTTAGATGTGGTTTTATGTTTTAATTAGTGTTTGTGCCAAGTAGAACCTTTGGGAAGACATGGGTGAAGTCTTTGCAATCTTGCTGTAAAAAACAGAAACTTTAGCGCTCACGAGATTAGCTGCCATTTTTTACTGGAGAGTGCTTTTAGGTTGATTCTTTTTTAAGATGATTAATAGACAAATTTTCACGTCCACCAATTTATTTCAGAATTTTTGGAGTTCCAGAAGTATTTATTTGATGCAGATTGCTACAGACTGTTCTGTTTTGACAGATTCTGTTTTTCGTGTGTTGGTAGCTTGTTTTGATGAATCTATGGCTAGTATCGGGGGGTATGAACCATAGAGAAGTTGGAATACAGTAGGTTTAACACCAATATAAATAAATAATGAGTTCATTACAGTACCTTAAAGTGGTGGTTTGTTTTCTTATACTAACGGAGCTCATGAGATTTTCTGTTTAAGTTTTGTGTTGTGAAGTTTTCAAGTTTTTGGGTAAAGATTTGATGGATTTTGGAATAAGGAGTGGCAAGAGCCTAAGCTTGGGGATTCCCAAGGCACCCCAAGGTAAAATTCAAGGACAACCAAAAGCCTAAGCTTGGGGATGCCCCGGAAGGCATCCCCTCTTTCGTCTTCGTCTAACGGTAACTTTACTTGAGGCTATATTTTTATTCACCACATGATATGTGTTTTGCTTGGAGCGTCTTGTATGATTTGAGTCTTTGCTTTTTAGTTTACCACAATCATCCTTGCTGTACACACCTTTTGGGAGAGACACACATGAATCGGAATTTATTAGAATACATTATGTGCTTCACTTATATCTTTTGAGCTAGATAATTTTGCTCTAGTGCTTCACTTATATCTTTTTAGAGGACGGAGGTGGTTTTATTTTATAGAAATTATTATTGATCTCTCATGCTTCACTTATATTATTTTGAGAGTCTTTTAGAACGGCATGGTAATTTTCTTTGGTTATAAAATTAGTCCTAATATGATAGGCATCCAAGATGGGTATAATAAAAACTTTCATATAGAGTGCATTAAATACTATGAGAAGTTTGATACTTGATAATTGTTTTGAGATATTAAGATGTTGATATTAGAGTCGTGCTAGTTGAGTAATTGTGAAATTGAGAAATACTTGTGTTGAGGTTTGCAAGTCCCGTAGCATGCACGTATGGTAACCTTTGTGTGACAAAGTTGAAGCATCAGGTGTTCTTTGATTGCCTTCCTTATGAGTGGCGGTCAGGGAGCGATGATCTTTTCCGACCAATCTATCCCCCTAGGAGCATGCACGTAGTGCTTGGTTTTGATGACTTGTATATTTTTGCAATAAGTATGTGAGTTCGTTATGACTAATGTTGAGTCCATGGATTATACGCACTCTCACCCTTCCATCATTGCTAGCCTCTTCGGTACCGTGCATTGCCCTTTCTCACCTCGAGAGTTGGTGCAAACTTTGCTGGTGCATCCAAACCCCGTGACACGATATGCTCTATCACACATAAGCCTCCTTATATCTTCCTCAAGACAGCCACCATACCTACCTATTATGGCATTTCCATAGCCATTCTGAGATATATTGCCATGCAACTTTCCACCGCTCCGTTTATTATGACACGCTTCATCATTGTCATATTGCCTTGCATGATTATGTAGTTGACATCGTATTTGTGGCAAAGCCACCGTTCATATTTTTTTATATACATGTCACTCTTGATTCATTGCACATCCCGGTACACCGCCGGAGGCACTTACATAGAGTCATATTTTGTTCTAAGTATCGAGTTGTAATTCTTGAGTTGTAAGTAAATAAAAGTGTGATGATCTTCATTATTAGAGCATTGTCCCATGTGAGGAAAGGATGATGGAGACTATGATTCCCCCACAAGTCGGGATGAGACTCCGGACTAAAAAAAAGAGGCCATAAAAAAGAAGAGAGAAGGCCCAAACAAAAAAATAAAAAAAAGAGAGAAGGGGCAATGTTACTATCCTTTTTCCACACTTGTGCTTCAAAGTAGCACCATGATCGTCATGATAGAGAGTCTCTTATTTTGTCACTTTCATATACTAGTGGGAATTTTTCATTATAGAACTTGGCTTGTATATTCCAATGATGGGCTTCCTCAAAATGTCCTAGGTCTTCATGAGCAAGCAAGTTGGATACACACCCACTTAGTTTCTTTTGTTGAGCTTTCATACATTTATAGCTCTGGTGCATCCGTTGCATGGCAATCCCTACTCCTCGCATTGACATCAATTGATGGGCATCTCCATAGCCCGTTGATTAGCCGCGTCGATGTGAGACTTTCTCCCTTTTTGTTTTCTCCACACAACCTCCATCATCATATTCTATTCCACCTATAGTGCTATGTCCATGGCTCGCGCTCATATATTGCGTGAAAGTTGAAAAAGTTTGAGAATGCTAAAGTATGAAACAATTGCTTGGCTTGTCATCGGGGTTGTGCATGATGACAGCATTTTGTGTGACGAAAATGAAGCATGGCCAAACTATATAATTTTGTAGGGATGAGCTTTCTTTGGCTATGTTATTTTGAGAAGACGTAATTGCTTGGTTAGTATGCTTGAAGTATTATTATTTTTATATCAATATTAAACTTTTGTCTTGAATCTTTCGGATCTAAACATTCATGCCACAATAAAGAAAATTACATTGAAAATTATGTTAGGAAGCATTCCACATCAAAAATTCTATTTTTATCATTTACCTACTCGAGGACGAGCAGGAATTAAGCTTGGGGATGCTGATACGTCTCCAACGTATCTATAATTTTTTATCGTTCCATGCTATTATATTATCTGTTTTGCATGTTTAATGGGATTTAATATGCTCTTTTATATTATTTTTGGGACTAACCTATTAACCGGAGGCCCAGTGCGAGTTGCTGTTTTTTTGCCTATTTCAGTGTTTCATAGAAAAGGAATATCAAACGGAATCGAAACGAAATGAAACCTTCGCAAGGATCTTTCTTGGAACAAACGCAATCCAGGAGACTTGGAGTGGAAGTCAGAGACGCGACGAGGCAGCCACGAGGTAGGAGGGCGCGCCCAGGGGGGTAGGCGCGCCCCACCCTCGTGGGGCCCTCATAGATCCACCGACGTACTTCTTTCGCCTATATATACCCATGTACCCTAAAAACATCCAGGAGAGCCACGAAACCACTTTTCCACTGCCGCAACCTTCTGTACCCGTGAGATCCCATCTGGGGCCTTTTCCGGCTATCTGCCGGAGGGGGATTCGATCACGGAGGGCTTCTACATCAACACCATAGCCTCTCCGATGATGTGTGAGTAGTTTACCACAGACCTTTGGGTCCATAGTTATTAGCTAGATGACTTCTTCTCTCTCTTTGGTTCTCAATACAAAGTTCTCCTCGATGTTCTTGGAGATCTATTCGATGTAATATTCTTTTGCGGTGTGTTTGCCGAGATCTGATGAATTGTGGATTTATGATCAAGATTATCTATGAACAATATTTGGTTCTTCTCTGAATTCTTATATGCATGATTTGATATCTTTGCAAGTCTCTTCGAATTATCGGTTTAGTTTGGCCTACTAGATTGATTTTTCTTGCAATGGGAGAAGTGCTTAGCTTTGGGTTCAATCTTGCAGTGTCCTTTCCCAGTGACAGTAGGGGCAGCAAGGCACGTATTGTATTGTTGCCATCGAGGATAAAAAGATGGGGTTTATATCATATTGCTTGATTTTATCCCTCTACATCATGTCATCTTGCCTAATGCGTTACTCTGTTCTTATGAACTAAATACTCTAGATGCATGTTGAATAGCGGTCGATGTGTGGAGTAATAGTAGTAGATGCAGAATCGTTTCGGTCTACTTGACACGGACGTGATGCCTATATTCATGATCATGCCTAGATATTCTCATAACTATGCGCTTTTCTATCAATTGCTCGGCAGTAATTTGTTCACCCACCATAATATATGCTATCATGAGAGAAGCCACTAGTGAAACCTATGGCCCCCGGGTCTACTTTACATCATATAAGTTTCTGATCTACAATTCTAGTTTACTATTTATTTTGCAATCTTTACTTTCCAATCTATACAACAAAAATACCAGAACTATTTATCTTATTATCTTTATCAGATCTCACTTTTGCAAGTGGCGTGAAGGGATTGACAACCCCTTTATCGCGTTGGTTGCAAGGTTCTTGATTGTTTGTGCAGGTACTAGGTGACTTGCGAGTAGTCTCCTACTGGATTGATACCTTGGTTCTCAAAAACTCGGGGAAATACTTACGCTACTTTGCTGCATCACCCTTTCCTCTTCAAGGGAAGACCAATGCATGCTCAAGAGGTGGCAGCATGGTGTGCTTTAGTATTTTTGTAGAAATTCTCTCTTGCTTCACTTATATTTATTTGAGAGTTAGTAAATTTTTCAAGAAATTCTCTCTTGCTTCACTTAAATTAATTTGAGAGAAAGAAATATTATGCTCATGATCTTCACTTATATTTGTTTGAGCTTATCAAAAGCAACACATAAAAATTAGTTCCAAAGTGATAGATATCCAAGAAGGATATAATAAAAACTTTCATGAAGATCATTAGACAAAACAAACTTGATTCCTTGTAATAGTTCTGAGATATGATGGTGTGATATGTGAGTCATGTTGATGAGTAATTATGTTTTCGTAAGAATATTGGTGTTAAGGTTTGTGATTCCCTATGCATGCACGAAATTCGATAGTTATGCAATGAAATTACATCCTACTTGTGGTGCATTATTCGGTGTTAATTATGCTCAATGCTCACTTATGATATTATTCGTTTCTTGGTTGGTCGCTTCTCAATCTTTTGCTAGCCTTCATTTTGCACTAAGTATGATCACTACTTGTGCATCCAAAATCCTTTAAACCAGTTTTGCCACATGGGTCCATGATACCTACCTATATGCGGTATTCTTTTGCCGTTCTAAGCAAATTTGTATGTGCCATCTCTAATTTTCAAAATAAATTTCTCTTTTGTCTGCTCGTACTGCTCGTGAGGCGGTGAGGGGTGGCCAATATTTTCCATGCTAGATGTGTTATTCTCACGATGAGTGTTTATTCACTTGTCATTGCACGAGAGTAAGGCAGAGGTATTAGGGATGCCCAGTCCCGAAATGAAAAAAAATGAATTTACTCTATGTTGTCAAATAATAAATTCCTTGGAACGTGTTGGTATGGAGGGCACCCATTGATACGGTTAGCCATGGAAAGTGAAAGTATGGTGGAAAAAGGAATACACTTTATTTTCTGTTTGGGAACCGCCTATGATATATCTAGCATGGAAAGTGTTGGGAGCTCTAAGTCCTTTTGTTGGTGAGAAAACTATGCCTCTCAAAATGTTTTTATCTCTCAATTTTCGCTTTGAGCTCTCGCACCTCTACAAATCCCTACTTCCCTCAGCGAAGGGCCTTTCTTTTACTTTATGTAATTTTTATCTTTAATTTGAGTCTCCATATTCTCTTATAAAGCACCAACTAGGGGGCACTATGATCGTACTTAAGCATTGGGTGTAGCTAATATGCGAGTGTGTTTCATGAATGCACCAATGATTGAGCATGATGGGCTAGGGATAACTTATTTTAGCATTCATATTTTGAAAGACATGGCTCCTTGTTGGTATGCTTGAGTATTTAAGTCTCATGTCAAAACTAGACTATTGCTTTGAACAATATAAAAGTCCAAATGTCCATGCTACAAAGAAAAGAATATGAGATGACATGTTAGGCAGCATTCCACATAAAAAATCTGTTTTTATCATTTACCTACTCGAGGACGAGCAGGAATTAAGCTTGGGGATGCTGATACGTCTCCAACGTATCTATAATTTTTTTATTGTTCCATGCTATTATATTATCATTCTTGGATGTTTTATAATCATTTTATAGTCATTTTTTGGTACTAACCTGTTGACATAGTGCCAGGTGCCAGTTGTTGTTTTTGCATGTTTTTACATCGCAGGAAATCAATACCAAATGGAGTCCAAACGCAGCGAAACTTTTTGTGGATTTTTTGGACCAGAAGACATCCAGTGGGCCGAAGAAGCACCCGGGGGCTGCTCCGAGGGGAGCACAACCCACCAGGGCGCGCCTGGAGGCCCAGGCGCGCCCTGGTGGGTTGTGCCCACCTCGGGTGCCCCCGGACCGCCTCTTTACTCTATAAATACCCCAATATTCCAGAAACCCTAGGGGAGTCGATGAAAATCAATTCCAGCCGCCGTGGAGTCCAGAACCACCAGATCCAATCTAGACACCATCACGGAGGGGTTCATCATGTCCATTGGTGCCTATCCGATGATGCGTGAGTAGTTCTTTGTAGACCTACGGGTCCGTAGTTAGTAGCTAGATGGCTTCCTCTCTCTCTCATTTGATTCTCAATACAATGGTCTCTTGGAAATCCATATGATGTAACTCTCTTTGCGGTGTGTTTGTTGGGATCAGATGAACTTTGAGTTTATGATCAGATCTATCTTTTTATCCATGAAAGTTATTTGAGTCTTCTTTGATCTCTTATATGCATGATTCTTATAGCCTCGCATTTCTTCTCTGATATTTAGGTTTTGTTTGGCCAACTTGATCTATTTATCTTGCAATGGAAAGAGGTGCTTTGTGATGGGTTCGATCTTACGGTGCTTGATCCCAGTGACAGAAGGGGAATCGACACGTATGTATCGTTGCCATTAAGGATAACAAGATGGGGTCTATTTCTACATAAATAGATCTTTTCTACATCATGTCATCATTCTTATTGCATTACTCTGTTTCTCCATGAACTTGATACACTAGATGCATGCTGGATAGCGGTCGATGTGTGGAGTAATAGTAGTAGATGCAGGCAGGAGTCGGTCTACTAATCTTGGACGTGATGCTTATATAATGATCATTGCCTGGATATCGTCATGATTATTTGAAGTTCTATCAATTTCCCAACAGTAATTCGTTTACCCACCGTTTGCTATTTTTCTCGAGAGAAGCAACTAGTGAAATCTACGGCCCCCGGGTCTCTTTCTCATATTATTTGCCTTTGCGATCTATCTTATTTGCTTTTATTTTCACATCTATTAAATCAAAAATACAAAAATACCTTGCTGCACTTTATTATATTTGGCGTTCGATCTATCAATTTATTACAACTTTCTCACGTCTGTTTGCCAATTTCTGGCGCCGTTGCCCAAAAGGGATTGACAACCCCTTTAACACGTGGGTTGCGAGTATTTGTTATTTGTGTGCAGGTGCCATTCACGTAGTGTTGCGTGATTCTCCTACTGGTTCGATAACCTTGGTCTCATCACTGAGGGAAATTCCTACTGTTGTTGTGCTGCATCATCCCTTCCTCTTTGGGGAAATACCGACGTAGTTCTAGCAGACATCAAGCGGCAGTACCGTCCTTGTCGGGCGGTAGTATCGTCCTTGTCGAGCGGTAGTACCAGTTGTAAGTGGTACTTGTGATGTTCCAGTACCGCGCACACTTCCGTTTTTACTGGGGGTTTTGTTTTTCATGTCGGTTTCAGCGGTAGTAGAGCGGCAGTGAGGTGTGGCAATACTGCCTATAAGCGGTAGTACCATCCCGGTCGGGCGGTAGTACCGCTTCTGGGTTATTGTCTTCGTGCTCTGCTCTTCCCTACCTCCTCTGCTCCTATGTTCTGGATCTTCTGAGCGGTAGTACGGCTCCATGGAGCGGTAGTACCGCTTGTGCACGGACTGAGTGCATAACAATTGGATTTGGGGGTGCCTATAAAAGGGGGTCTTCTTCCCCATTGAACCTTATACCTTGAGCTCGTGTTTTGCCCCCATTGTTAACCTTCTTCGAGCTTTCTATTTCTCAATCCCTCCAATGATTCTTGCTAGTTCTTGAGGGAAAAGAGAGAGGGAGTCTAGATCTACGTTGCCACCAATCATTTTCTCCTCTATGTAAGGGGAACCCCTTGGATCTATATCTTGGAGTTCTTTGTGTTCTCTTCTTCGTTCTTCCTCTCATTTTCCTCCATAGCATTAGCTGTTGTGGGGGATTTGGGAGAGAAGGACTTGGGCTATTTGTGTGCCCTTGCCATTGCATTTGGTGCATACGTTTGAGTTCTCCACGGTGATACGTGTAAGTGAAGGTGAGAAGCTCATTACTCTTCGGTGTTTGAGCACCCTTGAGCTTGTTCCTCTTGGGTGCTTTGGTGCCCTAGACGGTTGGTATCGCGGAGCCATATCATTGTGGTGGAAAGCTCCGGGATGAGCTTCGGGGTCTCCAATTAAGTTGTGCAGATTGCCCCGAGTGATTTGTACGGGTTCCAGTGACCGCCCCCAAGGGTTGCCAAAGTGTACGGGTTCTGTCGTGGACTTAACACGGCAGATGCCCTAGCAAAAGAACTTAGGTGTGGAGCCATCACGACGAGGTTAGCTTGAAGGGGTTAAACGGGACAAAGGACACAAAGAGTTTACCCAAGTTCGGCCCCTCTCAACGAGGTAAAAGCCTACTCCTGCTTTAGGTTGTATTGCTTGGGTTTCGATTAACAGGGAGCGAATACGCTTGACCTAGCTCTCGATTGATTGTTACTTGAGTTAACCCGCCGCCGGGTCACCCCTTTATATACACAGATTGATGCCCGACGGCTTACAGAGTCCCGGTCGGCTCATACATAACGTGTGTGGCTCGGTGACCAACTAAGCTTGCCTTACAGTACGAGTTAAACATATGGCGGTTCATACCCATTGGGCTCAAGTCGCCCTCGGGTCTTGGGCCCAGGGGCGGAGCTACAGGGCGGCCAGGGTGGGCCGCGGCCTACCCTGGGATATTGGAGCAGTCTATATACCTATGGATATTTAACTGGGCTAAAAAAAGGATGGCCCAATAACACTTACCTGTTCCGCTGCGACCAACCCTCGTTCAGCCACAGCCCACGAGGCCACGACCCCTCTCGTTCCACATCGAGCCAGAGACGCCCTCGTCCCGACGACCGACGCCCTCGCATCACGCCCTCATCGCCGTCGCGCCGCCGTTCCTCACGGCCTCGCCGGTCGCCGGCCGGAGCCCAGGCCGCCTCCCCTTCCCGCCCGGCACCCCTGGCCCTCGGCTCCACCTCTTCCCGACGCCCCTGTCCTGCCCTTCTGCGCCCTTGACCCGAGCCACGGCCGCCTGGCCCTGCCGCACGCCCGCCCCCTGCCTCTGCCCCCTCCGACCTCCATGCAAAGCCGACGCCCGTCGGTGCCGCTCACCAGCCAGTCTCTGGCCGTCTGGCGGCAGCATCGCAGCAAGTGTGCAAATCAATTTAAGGTACCGAAACCCCCTATTTTTGACTTAGGTTTTGCTTTTTTGCACTATGCTATCATGAATTAATGAACACATACATAATTTTGCACATCATTTCTGCCTCAATTAGCTTTATTGATAGAAACAAAATTTTATTGCAGAATTTTTGAAGAATGAAGAGGGCAGGAGACATTGTTTCTCTTTTTCAGAGAGAAGCTATAAAGATAGGGAAGAAGAGGAAGGCAATGAATATGTCAGATGTGGCCGAAGAGCAAGACGGAGAACTTGTATGTATGCAATAGCCGAAGAGCAAGCTGGAGCCCGGAGACATCGGTATTGATTCTACCGGTGGCAACAGCAAATGTTGAGAGACCATTTTCTGCCATGAGTATAGTCAAGAGCAAGTTGAGAAATAAGATGGGTGATAGTCTTTTGGATGATTTCCTAGTCACATACATTGAGAGGGCTGCTTTTGCCGAGGTGAATGAAGATGATATAATTGATACTTTCATGGCAATGCAAAAGCTTAGGCCAAAAACATAGTATTTTTGAGCTTCTCAAGGTATGCACTATGGTCCATATAGTATGTACTATGTATGCTTATTTATGCAAAACTTAGACTTAATTGAGAATTTTAGTGTGTTTGTACGACCATATTTATCTATTTCTATGTGATATTGGTAACTAGTTAGAACGCCCAAATGTCATACTTCTTGTAAAAAAACTTTTGAGGGGTCGGACCACCCTGATGTCAAATGCTAGCTCCGCCACTGCTTGGGCCTTCAATAAGCTTGCTCTATGGACCGCCATCTTCATCATCCTCTTGGGCCTTCTCATCTTAAGCCGCCAGTGGCATGACCCGGCCCCTCCTGGGCTGCTCAAACCCAGTAGTTATATCCCCAACAGGCTCGGTGACCGCCCCCAATGATGGCCATTGGTATGGGCTCGGTGACCGCCCTCAAGGGTCCCTTAGTGGAATCATGACATCTTGCATTGTGCGAGGGCACGAGGAGATTACGGTGGCCCTCGTGGCATTTTGGGGAGCATTGTGCCTCCACACCGCTCCAAACATAGATTAGCATCCGCAAGGGCGTCAAGTTAGGGATACATCATCATCTCTGTGTGTCTCGGTTATCTCTTACCTGAGCCCTTTACTTATGCACTTTACTTTGTGATAGCCATAGGTGTTTCATGTTATATATCTTGCTATCACATAGTTGTTTATCTTGCTTAGCATAAGTTGTTGGTGCACATGGGTGCCTAGTTGTTTTAGGTTTTGTGCTTGACAAATTAAACGCTAGTTTTACTCCGCATTTGTTCAAGCCTAAACCATAATTATTTTAAAGCGCCTATTCACTCCCCCCATCTAGACGACAACCACAATCTTTCATATACTCCCAAGATCTGAAAGCATTATGATTACATAGTGGATGGTACTTTAATGTTTTATTTTTTCGGAATACTGCTATAAGATGTGAGAGGCAAAGGTTGTCACTTAAAATTCGTCGCTTGTGAAAAAGCGATGCGACCTTCCCGAAAAAGAGGCAAAGGTGTCTGAGACAGGGAGTCCGGACGTCGTCCGCCTCCGCACCTTTCCACTGGATTCGAACGGCCGGCAATGGTATTCGTCATCACATAGGTGAATGTATAGGCGATGCTCACCTGATTAACTGATGTGCCAACCCCGGAGATGGGGCCCCGGGGAAGTCATCTTCGCTGATCAAGCTTGAATCCTCGCCTCTAGTTGCCGACGGCAGCGGCCGAGGGGCAGAGCAATGACACGTAGAGGCATCATAGGTTAGGCCTTCATCGACGATGTGTGATATTGGGTGGCCGACGACGGAACGGTGCCCGACTCGAGTACTGATAGCCCACAATTATAGGGGATCTAGACAGTCTTCGAGGGTAGTATTTCACCCAAATTTATCGATTCGACACAAAGGGATCCAAAGAATATTTATGAGCCTTATCAGTTGAGTTCTCATTTCGACCACACCTGAAAAATAACATTTCTGTTGCAAAGTATTTAAAAGCATAGTGGTATGATAGTTTAAGGGCCAGTTCTTTTGGGCGGCTTAAAAATTAAGTCGCCTCTCCCCAGCTTAAAACATAAGTCGCCCTCTAAGTTTGTTGAGACTTCTGAAATAGTTATCCCATAACTAGTTTAGAAGCCCCAATGAACAAGGAGGCGGCTTATGGGAAAAACTGGGGAGGTGGCGGCTTATTTTTGAAGCTGCTAAAAGAACTGGCCCTAATAGTAGAGGTAACTGTAGCAACAATAGCAGTAACAAGAACACTAGCACTTTTGTAGTGATTGTAACAGCAGCAGCAACAGTAGTAACTTAGCGAAGACAATATGAGAAAATTGTAGTCATTGGATCAACGATGGATATATGTGTCGATGACATTCATCATATAATAGTCACAACCTAAAGTAATACACATAGCTCTAATTCATAAATGCAATGTAGGCATGTATTTCGTATATAGTCATACGTGCTTATAATAAGAACTTGCAAGACATCTTTTGTCCTACCCTCCCGTGGCAGCGGGGTCCATAAGGACATCTAAGGGATATTAAGGCCTCCTTTTACAAGAGAACCGGAACAAAGTATTAACACATAGTGTCGGGGATATACCCCGCGGTATGACCCGGCCGGACTAGGCATTTCACCGATGACCCGGCGGAGGACTAGCGACTCATGGTTTGGCGGCTCATTGGTCAGACAGCTCATGAACTAGACGACTCGAGGATGGCCCCGACGGCGGGTCAGATAGAAGACTAGGCCCAAGGCCCAGAAGGCCGGCTCATGTTATGGTGGGCCGGCTTAAGACGGAAGGCATGAGGAATATTTCCTTTACAAGGAAGCAAGACCCGTACTTGTATCCGACTTGTAAAGAGAATAAGTTAGTTCTAATCCTACTAGGACTCCACATGTAAGCCGCCCCTTCAACTTATATAAGGAGGGGCAGGGCTCCCCAAAGAGGAGAGGAAAAACAATCTCTAGGGCTAGACACAAAAGAGCCGGCCAAGCCGGCGACTCTCTCATAATGAGACCTAGCCACAAACAGCATGTAGGGTTATTACCGGATGATGTTTCCCGGGGCCCGAAGCTGTCTAAATCCTTGTCTTGTGTTGCGTCTCTCGATTCCGATCAACCCCTCTCAAGCTACTACATAGATGCGTTGGCCTCGCGACTAAGTCCCCACACTAGGACATCTGCCGCGACAAATCCACGACAGTTGGCGCCCACCGTGGGGCGTGACGCACGGTGGTGTTGAGTTCTTAGAGGGATCTCTTTCTGGGATCGAGAAACTCGCGATTGATCGATGAAAAGATCCGGCACGGAATAATCACGTGAGCCGCCAGATAACCTTGGGAGTGCCGGCAAGTTTGTCATTTGGAAATCACAATTATGGATAATTTTTGGAGATGACAGATGCGAGATTCATCACAGACGGAGAGATTTTTTAGGGTTTCTCGTGTAGGGTGGTACACGGACTCCCAAGAAACTTGCCTTTTGTACACATGACGTGGAGGAGGGAAGACAAGCTACGGCCGACTCATACCTTTACTACTAGTCTGACTCCAATTGGACACAATTTACCAAAACCGTCAAGGATTTCCACTGCAGATTTAATCCGTGTGGCGGACGTGTGTGATTGCTGCTATGCCCTCCCGTCAACATGCGGTTGTCCGAGTCCTGAGGGGGCTGAGATCTGTACTGCTCACGTGGGCTGAGTACTATTTGGCGTTTGGATGAAAAACAACCAAGTACAAAAAACGTGGAAGGAAGGGGCTCAAGACCAACTCCCAAGGCGACCTGGGCCCTGACGAATTTATCGCAGTCGCTCAATGCCAGGTCATGTGATTGTGCAACCTTGAGTGACAAGCAGCATGACGCCAGGTAATCGCCGTCATCGCTGCCGGATCAACATCGCGCCTCCACCTTATGACCCGGCTCTCCCCGCCCGCTCGCCAAGTTACCTCGCCGGCGCGTCGAGCCACCCCGGCCACGCCGCCTCGCCTTGTTTCCAAATTGCTCTGCAGATATCTACGGATATAATCAGGTGCACTCGTCTCCATTAAATTACTCTGCGTATTAAGTGCGTATTATACAAAACATATGTTGTCTGCTCGTGTTATTTTATGCTCGCAGATCTATTCAGCTCAAGAGTTTTTTGCTGGCGTTTTTTATTGCGTCACTTCCAACAATCTTTTGAGTTGTCGTGACGCGCGATTCAGACAGCAAACGCGCGCTTCAGACAGCTTGCAACGTGGAGGACAACTCGCTCGTCCGTGACGGTTTACAAGACTATGGGCGACTTACCCGTCCGATCCCATGGCCGACTCTCCCATCCACGCCGTTTTTAATGCCACGGTCAACTCGTCTGTTGATCGGGTGAATCAAGTGATATCCTTCTAAATATAATTTTGGCACATATTCCTTTTGTCAAAAAACAGTTACTCTGGCCTGTAATATTTTTATGCAGGACGGCTATTAAAAGAAAAAGGGGTGGTATTACACCGCGGAGGCATGTTCGGTTGTGCCGCGCAGCTTCATGGACATGCATATCGCGGTCCGGTTTACATCAACACGCCGGCCGACTCGCCCGTCCGCAGCACCTTACAACGCCGCGGACGACTCGCCCGTCCGCCCTCGCCGCCGGTTCATGCGTCCGCGCCGGGTTGCAACGCGAAGGACAACTTGCTCGTTCGCACCGGCTTACAACGCCGCGGCCGGCTCATCTGTCTGCTCCCGCGGCCGACTCGGCCGTGATTGATTTCAGCTTCACCGTGATGATCATCAACTCCGCGGTGGATAATTTCTGGCTTGACATATCAGGTGAAATCAATCCGGTAAATTTTTATATATTATATATTGTTTTCTTTAAAAAAGAGCAATTACTCTGGCTTGCGATGTTTTTTATGTAGGACAATTGTTCACTACATCAACACAACGTGGTTGACTCGCCCATCCGCGCGGCTTACCGCGCCGGCGATTGACTCAACCGACCACACCGGTTTACAATGCTGCGGCCGACTCATCTGTCCGTGCCACCTTTAATATTATCGTCGTCTTTACCGTCCGTCTCTCGCGGCCTGATCTACATCAACACACCGGGCCGCACCTGTCTGCGTAAGCTGATTATTGAATATGAGCAAGTCACTGCTTGGGAAGCCCGGTTTTCTTCCAACGACTTGGAGGAAAATTATCATGTTTTATCAACCGCCATCTGCACTGGACGGCTCAATGGGCAGACGCACAAGTCGCCGCCACTACAGTTTGGTTAACTTCAAAACATCCAGTTGGAAGGAACCATTGGCCGAGTTGCTGACATGGCTCATACGGGATCATTTATAACCCGCCACAGTTACCTCAACCTTCTGTGGATTCACATCGCGCTATCAACATCAATGATGTACACCGTATGCTATGGTCAATATGGAGAATCTCAAAGCCAACTCCTCGAGTCGTCTTGAGACTCGGGGCTACAATGATATGACTCGGCAGCATTGGTCAGTTTCAATGCATTCAAGAACTCCAGGTCATTGGAGGAAAAAATAACCCGGTCCCGGAGGCTACCGCCATATTGGTGAAAATTTAAAGGCCATCAGAAAATTTCCAGCTTAAAAAGAAGGATTCCGGTTTATATCCGGATCAAGAGACTTGTCATCTCCCACAAAGCACTGAAGCTCTTAATATCCGGTTTACAATCCGGTTCAAATGAAATTTATCTGCCACAAAGCTTTGAAGCTCTCAAATCCGGTTCAAGGTAAATTTGTCTATCACCAAGCTTTGAAACTCTCAATATCCGGTTTAAGAATTTCCGGTTCAAAAAGAATTTATCTCTCGCAAAGTTCGAATTCTCAGGAAAAATTAAAGGGACCAAAGAGAGTCTGTTACAAAGCACAACTCAAACATAGGTACCCTACTTTAATGACCATTGGGAGCTGATCGTATTTGAATTTAGCTTAACCCTTTTGGTGTGACCCTGATCGTATTCGAATCAGAGTCATTAAATATTCTCATGATCACTAGGGGGCTTCCTGTTCAAACATAGGTCGTATTCGAACCAAAGAGAACATAGCTGTCGGTACCCTTTTGATTGGCACACTGCCGAGCTCACTAGGGGGCTTCTTGATCGTATTCGAATCATAGCTCAACCCCTTTTGGGAACTGACGTGGATCATATTCGAATCAGCATCGTTAAACAACTCTCAAGGTCATTTGGGGGCTTCCTGTTCAAACATAGGTCGTATTCGAACCAAAGAGAACATAGCTGTCAGTACCCTCTTGATCGGCAACGCCAAAGCCACTGGGGGCTATATGATCGTATTCGAATCTTAGCTTAACCCCTTTGGGACGGTTTTCTGATCGTATTCGAATCAGAAGCCTCAAAAATTTTGAAGTCTCTTTTTGCAAACAATTTTTTGGATTTTATTTGAAGTTCTTTTGATCATATCTAAAGTGTATATGAGTGGTTTCTATTTAACCCGGCTTGATTTTCGATGATAAATCGCCAGCTTATGACAATCATCATCTATGTGGAAGCATTGGCTTCTAAGGATTGGGTTATCGCCCTTACTGCACAGGTCATGTAAACCGGCAGTACAAATTCAATATCACAGTGGTTGTATGTGAGATATTATAACCCGCCCTGCGGTAAACCGCCAAAGGATCTTGTGATCTACTTGTGTGCAGGATAAGACTACATTTGGGTGGTTACCCGCCCTGGCTTTTAACGTTAAGTCGCCAGGGCATATGTTGTTTAAACTCTGTGCAGGATTTACAGAGCTATGATTCATATAAATGATTAAGTTCAAGCCCATCATCAAAGATTGAAATTGGTGTATCAAAAGGGTTATCAATTCTTGATTTTCTCAAAGGCTATAAGCCGCCGGGTTATAAAAGTTCCGGCTTACAATGGAGGCGTATTAAATTGCCATCGGCCAAGAGCCGCCGGGTATTTAAACTCCGGATTTACTTATCAACAGATGAGGTATTCAAAGTCGCTTTGGCGCAATGGCTATTATTTTATCAATGGATATGATTTATTCTACAATGGAAGGAATAGTCCCGAGTCGCTGCAGGCTTACGACCCGGCATTTTGGGGCTACATTATTCAAATTGATATTACATCGAATATGCAAGTCCCATGTTACTGCCAGCATGTACCATGGCACTTGGGGGCTACCAATTGCTCCTGTCGAAAATTCACGGTACACAAGCCTTAATCCATTATATTGAAAGATCCACTACTCAGTTGGTAGAGTACAAAGCTCTTAACCTTGTGGACGTGGGTTCAAGCCCCATGGTGGAGATTACATCATATGCTGTTATTATCAATGAATCATATACAAAGTCCCAGCTCGGTAATATCTTACTGACCCGGCCCTTGGGGGCTACACGTTGCTGGTCAAGTTTACATGATCATATTTACAAAGTCCCTGCTCATTATTGCATAATGACCCGGCCCTTGGGGCTACGCTGGTTGAAGTTTTCATGAGCATAAGGCAATTACAAGTCCCAGGTTGCTGCAAGCATGACAACCCGACACTTGGGGGCTACAGGTGATATGCATATAAGGGAGAAAAAATCTTCCAATTCTCAGTTTGGAGCAGACCAGATTAACATGGTGTCTGCAACAATCATGACCTGGCATCATTTATAACCTGACAATTTTGGCAATCATAAATCGGCAAGAGCTACGTCTTTAAGCCGGCTGAATATCAGTTGAATAGTTCAAGACCAATATTTTTGTCAAATCAGAGCATTGAAGGCCGACTCAAATATATTATTTCTTATAATATCTCTTTACAAGAGCCAATATCAGCAAATGGATTATGAAGCTGGCCTATTGACCCGGATATTCCAGGAGAAAATGTCAAGGACTTAAGAATGATCAGGTGCCGGCTTACAAGAATATTTAGCCCGGAGCACAACCTGTCAAATTTGTTCTTGTGTTTATGTTGAAGGATCAGTTTAACATGGATAAATCCAAATTAAACTGGGGCTAATGTCGGGGATATACCCCGCGGTATGACCCAGCCAGAAGTATGACCCGGCCGGACTAGGCATTTCACCGATGACCCGGCGGAGGACTAGCGACTCATGGGTTTGGCGGCTCATTGGTCAGACAGCTCATGAACTAGAGGACCCGAGGATGGCCCCGACGGCAGGTCAGATAGAAGACTAGGCCCAAGGCCCAAAAGGCCGGCTCATGTTATGGTGGGCCGGCTTAAGAAGGAAGGCATGAGGAATGTTTCCTTTACAAGGAAGCAAGACCCGTACTTGTATCTGACTTGTAAAGAGAATAAGTTAGTTCTAATCCTACTAGGACTCTACATGTAAGCCGCCCCTTCAACTTATATAAGGAGGGGCAGGGCTCCCTAAAGAGGAGAGGAAAAACAATCTCTAGGGCTAGACACAAAAGAGTCGGCCAAGCCGGCGACTCTCTCATAATGAGACCTAGCCACAAACAGCATGTAGGGTTATTACCGGATGATGTTTTCCGGGGCTCGAAGCTGTCTAAATCCTTGTTTTGTGTTGCGTCTCTCGGTTCCGATCAACCCCTCTCAAGCTACTACATAGATGCGTTGACCTCACGACTAAGTCCCCACACTAGGACAACTGCCGTGACAAATCCACGACACATAGCGAATACATGAACTCCTTGAATTATAGTCATCCCCAGAGAGTATCCCAATTATTATCACCTTGGGGTCTACGGACCAGAACAATAACAAGTACATACAACTAGCAAATAGGATCAAGAACTCAAATAAATTCATGAAAGCATAGAGGGTTCAGATCTGAAATCATGGCACTCAGGCCCCAATGACAAGCATTAAGCATAGCAAAGTCATAACAACATCAGTCTAAAGACATAGTGGATACTAGGGATCAAGCCCTAAAAAATTGACTCGATTACATGATAAATCACATCCAATTCCATCATTGTCTAGCAACCATACGAAGGAATTACTCACTCCCGGTGGTGAGCATCATGGAATTGTTGATGAATAAGGGTTGATGATGATGACGGCGATGAATCCCCCTCTCCACAGCCCCAAATGGACTCCAGAACAGCCCTTTCGATGAAGAACGGAAGGTAGTGGCGGCTCCATATCGTAAAAAGCGACGAAACTTCTTCTCTTATTTTTCTCTCGGGAAAACAAAATTTATAGCCTTGGAATTAGGTCAGACAAAGCCTCGTGGGCCCCCCAAGGCATCAGGGCGCACCCTGTTGCCTTGTGAGCAACTGGTGCCCCCCACCCCCTCCGGTAGATGAAGGCCCATGTAAGAGGACCGCCATTGTTTGGAGAATAAGATAAGTAAGAAGTAGAGTACAACACGAGCCGTATTGCGACTCAAAGACTATTGTAAACCCAGGGACTCAACCTATTATATAAAGGGGAGCCCCATGGATGATAAGGCTAAGTTACAATCAATCGAGGGCTAGGTTAGCGAATCTGCATCCTTGTAATTGAGATTTCCAGCAATATCAATCAAGCAGGCAGTAGGTCTTTACCTCCATCGTGAGGGGCCAAACCTGGGTAAATGTATGTCCTTTGTTCCTGATCAAACCCTCTCAAGCGACCACCTAGTTGCGATGGCCTCTAGACTTAGTCCTTTCACGAGGACATCTGCCGTAACAAAACCACGACAATCACTGAGCCGCCCGTGTGCTGAACACGGAGGTGCCATCCGTTCGGCGCTGATCAGATTGGATCGTCATCAGATCACGAAGAGTACGATTACATCAACTGCGTTATATACACTTCCACTTTCAGTCTACAAGGGTGTGTAGACACACTCCCCTCTCATTGCTATGCATCTCCTAGATTAGATCTTATGTGTTCGTAGGAT
The DNA here is from genome assembly GCF_018294505.1 of Triticum aestivum. Lineage (NCBI taxonomy): Eukaryota > Viridiplantae > Streptophyta > Magnoliopsida > Poales > Poaceae > Triticum > Triticum aestivum. The sequence continues at coordinate 258,793,318 of NC_057808.1, read as the reverse complement.
TTTTTTTATTTTCATGTTTAGTTCCCCATCAAGAAGAAGATTGGTACCCACAAACTAGGAAGTCATGGTTACCGGGGCAAGAGGTAGAGGTGGGAGAAGGAAGACACCGAGTTCGAGGCTGTGGGAAAACCTAATCCATTCAAGAAATTCAGAGATGGCCACTCAAACGATTTTCTTTGTGCCTAGTTTGATTGGGACGCGAAGAAAAAACAGTACGTCTTAAGTGAAAAGAAGACAAAAAAAGTCAAGGAACTCTTGGTAACTAGTTAACTCATTTGCTTTTTGTTACCTTAATTATAATGAAGGGTATTTATTTACACACACTCACTTTTTTAAATGGCCATTTCCATGTTGCAGACACAATGTTACACAGAACTTGGTTCCTCAGGGGAGTCTTATTTTAGGTGGGACGCCCCTCTCAACAGGGCTTGCAATGTACCATTTAACATCACTCGATCAATATTGTTTTAGTATCGTTCAACATATTTGTTTTATCATCTACCTACTGGAGGACAAGCAGGGATTAAGCTTGGGGATGCTGATAAGTCTGGGCCGTATGGTTCTGTGACAGACATGCTACCGGGCTCCCATTATGACAAGCCACCCCCGGTCTACTTTACCGCCAGTATCCAATGTTACCGCACTAGTCTACAGGAGTTGGGTAGTGAAACCCCAAACACATCGACGAGGTTCTTCGCATGCATTGTCGATTGACCACTAGCAAATAATATAACAAAGATTTTGAAACCCTACACACCACGTGCACTTTATATCCATACATGCATCATGCATGTTGTGTTTGTGTTGAAACAATAAGTATCTTAACAAATACTCTACAACTCAAAGCATACAAAGGAGTGAAACTGTGTGAATGTTTTAGTGAGTGGTTGATCCTACCATGAATCATACCATATAAGCATAGAATTTCCAGATCCAGCCACACATGAGGTAATTCTTGAAAGTTGGCATCAAATTTAAAGTATCTTTCCACCAAAAGGATCCTTCGTTCATTTGCATAGGAAGGGAGCTATAGTAGTGAGTTTCCCAAATGAGCTTTACCCAAGGCAAGACTCCTTGCTAAAGAATTTGTGCATGTTTTTCCTCCAGCAGAGCTTTGTTATGATACCCAAAGTCCAACAGACCTAATCCTCCTTGATCTTTAGGTTTACATACCTACTCGCAAGCAATCAATGTTGTCGCTTTACTATATTGCCTAAAGTTTCTCTAGAGAAAAAAATCATGGTATTTATTGATTTTCTCAGAGATTGTGTCAGATTCAGGGCTCCGCAGACCCAAGAATGGTTCGAACCCTGGGGCGTGTGCGAAGAACTCAACCTATCCAGCCTACCAGCCCGTCGCTCCAAGGCCTAGCTTGATTCACACGAACAAGGAAGAAGATGGACACAACAGTTTACCCAGGTTCGGGCCACCTTGCGGTGTAAGACCCTACACCTGCTTTGTGGTGGATTGGCCTCACGTGGGGCTAAGGATGAACAAGTACAAGGGATGAACAACCTCGCGAGGTTTAGGGGTGAGGGAACGAGTCGACCCCTTCTATGGTGGTGGCCAACCTATTTTTATAGTGGCCTCGGTCCTCTTCCCCCAAAACGTAGGCGGGAAGGATCCACAGTGGCCAATTTGAAAGGGGACAGGTAGTACATCTTATCCTGACGAAAGGTGGTCTTCGCCTCCAAAGCTTCTGGTCGTGACGCAGCGGTGGGCTCGGCGATGACATCCATCCTGCCGTGCTGGCGGTCTTGGTCTTATTGCACCGGAATGGAAACCTTTGCCTGAGTCCTCGGGAACCCACGCCTGTCCTTGCCTCCTTAGCACCAAAGAGGAAACTGCCTCCTTTGCGCCCGCTGGCGCCCGCCTGCCTTGGTCTTCATGGCTTGCGTCATGGTAGCCTCATGAGGCCGGGTACCTGCATAGAAATCTCCGCTCCTCTGGAGGCCGCCTGGGGAGGCCGCTCCCTTAGGAGGTCTTGGTGTCGTCCTCCTCGCGAGGCTTGGCCCCTCGCGAGGGTCTTGTCTTGGCGGTCTTGTAGATGGGCCATACCAGGCCGTGGAAGGAGCCACGCCATGGGCCGCAGGCAGGCAGGTCTGGGTATCCTGGTTCCCAGAATGCCAACAAATTGAAATAGGGAGATCCAAGGTGCACGTGAAGAAGATTGGCAAGGAGGTGAATACATACTGGATTGATTGCAATCTACCAGCATAAGACAAGAAGGTGGAGTGATGCGGCTTGAAACTGCGTCGGTATTTCCTCAAAGAGGAAGGGATGATGCAGTACAAGTACGGTAGGTATTTCCCTCATTTATGAAACCAAGGTATCAATACAGTAGGAGAACCAAGCAACACTATGTAAACGGTACCTGCACGCAAAGAATAAATCCTCGCAACCCAACACGTAAGAGGGGTTGTTAATCCCTCCTCGGTAAAAAGATAGATTGGTTTGTATGTGTTTGCATAAATAGATCTGAATAAAACGCGAAATAAAAGATGCAAATAAAAAGTGCATCAAAGTATTTTTGGGTTTTTGGAATAATAGATCTGAAAACAAATACGGTTAAAAATAGATCTGAAAGCAATATGATAAAAGATAGACCCGATGGCCGTAGATTTCACTAGTGGCTTCTCTCGAGAAAATATCACATGGTGGGTAAACAAATTATAGTTGGGCAATTGATAGAAGATCGAATAGTTATAATAATATCCAAGGCAATGATCAATATATAGGCATCACGTCCAAGATTAGTAGACCGACTCCTGCATGCATCTACTATTGTTACTCCACACATCAACCGCTATCCAATATGCATTTAGTGTATTAAGTTTATGGAGAAACAGAGTAATGCAATAAGAACGATGACATGATGTAGACAAGATCTATTCATGTAGGAATAGATCCCATCTTGTTATCCTTAATAGCAACGATACATACGTGCCTCTCTACCCTTCTGTCTCCGGGTGAGGACACCGTAAGATCAAACCCATCACAAAACACCTCTTCCCATGGCAAGAAAAATCGATCTAGTTGGCCTAACTAAACCAAAGATTCGAAGAAGAAATACGAGCCTATGAATAATCATGCATATAAGAGATCAAAGAAAACTCAAATAATATTCATGGATATAGATCATATCATAAACTCAAAGTTCATCGGATCCCAACAAACACACCGCAAAAAGGTTTACATCAAATAGATCTCCAAGAGACCATTGTATTGAGAATCAAAAAGAGAGAAGAAGCCATCTAGCTACTGCCTACGGACCCGTAGGTCTATGGTGGACTACTCATCATCGGACAGGCACCAATGAGGATGATGAACCCCACCGTGATGGTGTTAGATTGGATATCGTGGTTCTGGAATTTGCAGCGGCTGGAATTGTGTTTCGACTGCCCTTCTAGGGTTTCTGGAATATTTGGGTATTTATAGAGGGAAGAGGCGGTGCCGGAGACCATCGTGGGCCCCACAACCCATCAGGGCGCACCCTGGTGTCTTGTGGTCCTCACGGGGCTCCCCTCTGGTCCTTCCTTGGCTCCCAAGTTGTCTTTTGGTCCCAAAAAATCTCCAAAAAGTTTCGCTACGTTTGGACTCCGTTTGATAGGATATTCTGCGAAGTAAAAAATAAGCAAAAAACAGCAACGGGCAACGGGCACTATGTCAATAGGTTAGGCCCAAAAAAATATAAAGTTACTATAAAATGATTGTAAAACATCCAAGAATGATAATATAATAGCATGGAACAATAAAAAATTATAGATACGTTGGAGACATATCATGGAGTAGCCTGCTAACCTCCTCTAATGCTTTGACAAATTGGTAAGAAATCTTCCAGTTTAAGTTTAGAAGTGCCAAGTGGCGACTAAGATAAGTGAATGGAAAACTTCCTTGCTTACAACTTGTAGCTAGAAGTGTTGTAATCAGATCAGTTGCATTGCTTCGTTAAGAATGGATTATAGAATATCAACATCAAGCAAAATGATGAATGCGAGGGATAAGGTCCCTTGGTCTGATACCTGTTTTACAAAGAAACTGTTTACCGGGTATCCCATTTAGAAGGACTGGACAACTACTAGAGGAGAAAATCATTTTGATCTAGTTCAACCATCGCAACAAGCATCTCCGTAATTGCATTATGTTTTATCATGTCAAATGCGTTTTGAACGTCAAGTTTTAGCACAATAACCTCTTTCTTGGATTGTTTACACTGGAATTGATACTTAAAAGCCCATGCCAAGTAGTCCTAGATATGTTTGGATTTAAGAAACCAGCTGAAGAATATCACTTTGTAGTCTATTTACAAGAAGCTTTGTGATGTTCTTTTTTTGCAGGAAAACTTTTAAGCCATTCGTCATACATCGTGACAGTACAAAGAACACAAGTAGCAATAGTAATTACATCCATGTTCGTAGACTACAAGCACTGGAGCG
>NC_057808.1:258787969-258788653 GCF_018294505.1 Triticum aestivum | reverse complement strand
ACCAGAACAATGACCGTTGCTAATGAAGAGAAACGTAGATCGAAAGGATCTAACCTGTAGACAAACGAATGAAGACTGAATTCAAGAAGATCCACTGAAGACAGACGTCGATCGATTCCCGCAAGATCTGTTGAATACACACCCTTCGACGATACTAGACGCACCGCCGTGACAGGGGGTAGGTGAGAAAAAACATTATTCGATCTTCATGAAGCCGCCACCACCTCGCCTTTCTGAGCAGGACAAACACCATAAAGAAAACTATAAAAAATACCTAAAAACAGAGCAAAAGATTTCTCACCAGCAAGGGCCGAGATCCACCATTTCATTATGATCTTAAGGCCAGAGAAACCGAAGGAGATTGGCGGCAACGCCAGCGGGAGGCAGAAAAACCATACTCATGAGAGGACTTTTTTGTGGAGGAGGAAAAAGAAACGCCGCTTCGTGATGATTTTGATGGAACAGTTTAAGGTGTCAAGCTCACATGCTCCTCAACGTAATCCGAGGGGAATTTGCAAATACAAAATAAAACAATAGAACCCCTGACATATAACTTGTGTGCCGGAAAAAGAAAGTTGAGCGATCGGTAGGAGGAAAAGGAAGGCTATGTTAGTATTGTTTAGCACACATTTCTCGTTGGTTGAAACGAAATTGTCGCTAGCATTGCTTCCATGCAACGTCGAT
>NC_057808.1:258779175-258787583 GCF_018294505.1 Triticum aestivum | reverse complement strand
TAGCCGCCAAAAGTGCAAAGCTTGTGTGTCACCTTAATAGTATAGCAGCTGTTTGCTAGGCTTGAGATTAAGATGTGGAATCGGAGATGGTTATCGCACGGGACGGTTGGTGCAGGCTGGGCTTTCACATGTTTGGAATGGGATCGGGACGGGCGACAAGTTGGGTGGTTGACGCAGCTATCCCGCCCGCCCTACACTCCGACGGCCGGGCGTTTGTTTGTTAGTTTTAATCGGCGCATCCCGAGCCTATGTGTGATGCAGAAGGAAGAAAGCACAGACAGACGCTATGGGGCTATAGCTGAGACGTGAGACCCGTCACCGACCCGGAGGAGAGAAGAGAAGACGATGAATGAAGTTGGTTTGCGTCCCCTGGAACGGTCACGCCGTGCTTTGATTTGTTGTCGGTTGCGGCGTGCCGTCCTGGTAGTTAGTCCCGCAGATAAATAGACCTCCCTCCGGCCGGTAGAAGTGCAACGCAGACGAGACGAAACGGAGGAAGAGCGGTCTGGTCGGATCGTCTCGTCGTCGGAGGAGGAGACGTCCCGATCCCTCGGACGGGGACACGCGCGGCAAGGCAACCAACCAACCGCATGCAGATTGGACGCAAGCCCACCACTGATCGGCAACGGCACCGGGTGGCACACATCCATCCATTTTCGATGGAAACAAAGCAGAGGGCGGGCGGGCGGACGTGATCAAAACTGTTTCCGGGGCACGGCGCTGCGTCCGTCATAACGACGGACACCCTGCCACGTCCATCCATGCACCCGGTTTAATGTCGAGTCGACCGGGTTTGTTTCGGAGCAGTTGGCTCCCTTCTCGTGCCGTGCGCACTGCACTGGAGACTGGAGTGGGCCACCAATCCCAATCCCGCGACCGCGCCTCCTCAACTCCCAACGGCCACGACGACTCACCAGCATCCCATCGCACCAATCCAATACCGATTCCCTTTTCCTTCCTCTATTTCTCATCACGTTCCAAATCCAGAAAGAGAGAAAGAAAGCGAAATAGGAATGAGCTCCTCCTGTGCCTCACACGTTACTGTAGGAAATCTGGCGTAGTATCTGAATTACCACTGCCTAGAGATGCATAATCAAGTTAAGTGGTGGTACAAGAAAACAACACATACTCTCGCGTGGAACGAGCGCCACACGCGTGTACTACACATGCACATGGACCAAAACGGTTACGTTGTCGACGCGTCTCCATGGAGAACAAAAAACAAAAAAGTAAATTCATGGAGCTAATGTGGGCCTTTCAGCCACAGGAACCCTAGTCGCCGCCGCCAAGAGAGCCCACCCTTCCGGCGGCTCCCCTCCGCCGATGACCTCTTGGTAGGTCGTCGGTAGTGAAAGGGTCGCTGGATCACGCGCATGCGATTGTTTTAGCTTTAGGCTCTAGGGCCCTAGTAGCTTAGGTTTTTGGATCGTTCGACGTCTTGGCTTCGGCGGCAGCAACGACGATGCTGAATAAAGAAGCTCCGGATTCTTCTTCGGCGAGGCGATTTGTCTTTATGGTCGGTGATGGATTTGGGAACCAGCCGGTTCAAGCGGGGATGTCGTGGCGGTGGCGACATCTTGTGACAGACTTGCGTCCTAGGGCTCTGCCGTTACGAAGGCGTCTGCTCCAACGTCGACGCGAAGCTTGGGAGGTAGTCTTGGAGCAGATGCAGATTGTGGTATGCATTGTCAACATATGTAAGACAAAACATGTGCGGGGTTTCGTGGTTGATGGATGGCAGGTATGGTTTCCTCCTTCGGCGTCTTAGTCATGGTGGAGTGCCAGATCTGGAGTTAGTTGGCGTGTCCGGGGAGTTGCCCCGGTTTGGTTCTTTCAACGGCAATGGCTTCACCTTTGGTGAGCCACCTTGGAGGTCCGTAAAGTTGCATATCGGTGATGGAGGCACGTCGAGTTCGGGTGAGGAGGTGAACCGTCATTTTTTTTCTCGGGTGATTGCTGTGCTGGTGCTGGAGACAGGTGACAGCGTTGGTGTCAAGCTCAGAAAAGTTATGTTGTCTTTTCAGTTTTGTCATGTCGGTCGTTACGTAACTTGTATTTTGATCTTTAGGATACGAATGAGACACGTTTTACCATTATAAAGGTAAGTAGATGGGAAAAAAATTCAAATATCAGCTGGGCGAAACAATATTCACGTTCGTCGTGCATGCATTTTCCACCCATTAAAAACCGAATAGTCAGGTATTTCCCACGAGAGTGGTCATTTCCGTTGGAAGCGATAGCTGAGAGATATTATTTGCTTGCCTCCTTCCCCGTCCCTATCCATCCGTCCATACCACACGTAGGAGTAGGAGTCGGAGGAGCAGGAGAGTCATTTGGGTTTCAGTTGGAGAGACGCCGCGTGTCCCGGGGCCAGCTGTACCCACGCCACAATACCATCAACCGCCCCGGCCCCTTCCCTTGCTGGGCTGGAACCCGTTACAACCGGCGACACCCGGTCACCCCGGCCTCCCGTCCCAGGTATATATCCCACCCCTGCCCCCTCCGCTCCCCCTCACTCCTCCCCTCTGTCTCCTTCCTCCACACCCCATCCCATCCCACTACCACCAAGGGAGTTGATTATCAGATCGGTAACCTCACTCGCTACTCGTAGCGGTTACCACACATCGATCGACCGAGGATCTACCGGCGGCCATGGCGGCGTGCAGAGCAGGAGGAGGCGGGGGCGGCAGGGACGTGGACCGGATCAAGGGCCCGTGGAGCCCCGAGGAGGACGACGCGCTGCAGCGGCTGGTGGGGCGCCACGGCGCGCGCAACTGGTCCCTCATCAGCAAGTCCATCCCGGGGCGGTCCGGCAAGTCCTGCCGCCTCCGCTGGTGCAACCAGCTCTCGCCGCAGGTGGAGCACCGCCCCTTCACCCCCGACGAGGACGACACCATCCTCCGCGCCCACGCCAGGTTCGGCAACAAGTGGGCCACCATCGCCCGCCTCCTCTCCGGCCGCACCGACAACGCCATCAAGAACCACTGGAACTCCACGCTCAAGCGCAAGTACTCCTCCTCCTCCTCGACATCGGCCTCGGCATCAGCATCGCCGGCTGACGACGCCATGGCAAACGACGACGACGACCGCCGGCCGCTGAAGCGGACCAGCAGCGACGGGTACCCGGGGCTCTGCTTCAGCCCCGGGAGCCCGTCGGGGTCTGACCTCAGCGACTCCAGCCACCAGAGCCTCCCCTCCGTCATGCCGTCCGCCGCCTCGCAGCAGCCACACGTGTACCGCCCGGTGGCGCGGGCCGGCGGGGTGGTCGTGCTCCCGACGGCCACGCCTCAGCTGCCGCAGCCGTCCCCTCCGTCTCCGCCGCCGCCCCCTCCTCCTCCGGCGACGTCGCTCTCGCTCTCCCTGTCCCTGCCTGGCTTGGATGCGCCCGAGCCAGCCCCGGTGGCGCAGGCGCAGCCCATGTCCATGCCACCACCTCCTGCTCATGTGCCTGTACAGCCCGCCGCAGCGCCTCAGATGCCGCCGCCCATGCCGTTCCAGCTCCAGCCGCCGCCGGTCCCACAAGCACGGGCGGCGGCGCCCTTCAACGGGGAGTTCCTGTCGATGATGCAGGAGATGATCCGGATCGAGGTCCGGAACTACATGTCCGGCTTCGACCCCCGGTCATCGCCGGCCGACGGCGTCCACGCCGCCAAGCGCATGATGAGCATGGCCAAGATCGAGTAGCAAGCAAGCAAGCAAGAAGCAGGAAGATGAGTCTGTCTGCTCCACTCAAAGAGCCAATGAATTAATCAAGGGACGCCAAGAAACAAACGGAAGGCAGAGGCGGCAAGTGAAATGAAGAGGAGATGAAGCGAAGCTCGGCGGCCCGTTTAGATCTTCTTGCCCGACAATAATTCCCTAGTAAAATGTCTCGATTAGTTTTTTTCTTCCCTTCCTTCCTCAAAGTTCCTTCGAAGATCGTCCGATCGATTCATGTTTCCGTTCTTCAGAGACGAGACGAGACGAAGAAAACCTCGTCGCTAGCGTGGCAAATAAACTAGGCAGGGCAGGGCAGAGCATAGCAAACATGTTGCTTGCTGGATCGCTCCAGAGTTCTTTTTTGTATAGAGAAAGGGAAAAGAAGAAATGAAACGAGATGGGGGAAATGAGAGGCCGAGTTCGTGGATCGATCACATCTGCTGCTTCAATTTTACTAGTAACTACTCTACATAGTCGTTTCGTTTTTGGTGCTAGTAGTAGGTGCACATTTCTGTTTTGCGTTGGCTGTTTTGTGGTTGGAGTGCCTGGTTTGGGGAGCAGAGGGAGAAGGGCGAAACGGAATTATGGTGGGAGGGATCGATCGGCAGTGGAGAATGGGCGAGCGACAGCTAACTGCCTGCCTGTTGCGCACCTCCTCTCTCTCTCCTCCTTTCAAGTTTATTTACTGAGGAGGATTGATATTATTTGGACATGTGGGCGATTGATGGACGGACCGGAGGGCGTGTGGGGATGGGAATGTGAATGGCGGAAAGGGGGCTTTGAAACGGCAGCTAGCTAGCTTAACAAAAAACAACGCAACGCAAAGTGAAGTTATTCAGACGACACAACTCACATGACTGACTGACTGAGCACTTGCATTATTGTCCCAGAAAGACGGAGGAACAAGTAAGCTCTCTCTGACTGCTGTGCTAAAACTAGTCAAGTTGCTGTTGGTTTCTGGTTTTCAAACCGTGTCCACGCCCACCACACTCTTCCACCTCCTTCTGGAATTATCAACAGCAGCAGCAGCAAGCAAACTCAACAGAAAAAAAAGCACTCAACGACCAGATGAAATTGATGTAATTCCATATTGGAGTATCTGAACCCTAGCACGGAGGCACAACAAACATTTATTTCTTACAGTATGCATTGGATGAATTCAGCTGAGGAGAGCCACGCCTGCCGTTGCCGGTGTCGCGTCTATATACATATACAATTCCGTTCGCATCCACCATCTATATTCGTATGCACCCCGAAACAGTGGCCAGTAGTAGTAGTACTAGTATATCTGTACCGCGATCTCCTGTGTCGGTTTGTTCCGTTGGCGACGTCAGCCTGATGGTTTGTTTGCTGCAGCTGGTTGGTTGGTTGGTTACCAGTCAGTCAGTCGCAAGGCTCTTCCTGGAATTATTATAGGCGGGCGTGCATGCACATATACACGTACGTTGATTGATGGATGGATTGATGGGTGCGCGCGGTTTGCCCGCCCGGCACGAGATGTTTCCGTTCCGGTTAGATGTTGTTTTCGGAGGCAGTTCATCATTTCTGGTCCCGGGCAACCCTCATCCATCCGATCCCTTCCGTTCCGTCGAACCTGACCTGACCACCTAACACGGGCCGCAAAATTAGTACTAGTATCATACTATTAGTAGTGTGCTAATGCTGGCATCGGATAGCTACGAGCGGTCAGTCGGTGGTTTCGTTTTGGGCCGGGAAGCAAGGAAGGAAGGAAGAAAGCTTTGGGCGGAGAAAAAGAAGGCCGTTTTCTGTTAAGGTGTCATCGGTCAGTCAGCAGTCAGTTCAGGGAAAACAACATTAATGGTTTGCTTGGGAATAGCATTTGGTTGGGTCGTAATCGTATGTGTGGTTGGGGTGTCGACGGTCCACCGACGGACGGGCGGAGGCCAAAGGCCGACCGCGACGATTTAGCCGCTGCCTGCCTGCAACGACCAAACATCAACCAAGTGACGTGAGGCGCTGGGCAACTCTCTTCTTGCTTTATTATGCAAAAAAATGCACGTTTAGATACTCCAAACGAACGGGATTACCTTGTCGCTTCCGTTTTGTTTCTCGTGTGTCCGTCCGGAGATATGATTCGTTTTGCCAAAAGAGAAAAGAAAAAAACACGTATGATTCCATGCAAACATGCACAGTACGCGCCCACGACGCCAGTCGCTCTGACCCGTCCATTGCCCCCATTTCAATCACTTGATTTACCAGGCGTGGCTGACCGTATGCATGTAGGTAGACAGATGCTGGATGAAGGCGTGGCGCTCCGTTGGTGCAAGGGAGGCGACCAATTGACATGCTGCTCCTTCCTGTACATACGAGACGAGAGCGATGATTTGCTAGCTGGGTTGGGTGTGATGCGGACGTGCATGGCCCTGCAGCTGCAGCTCCGCCTTTTTGACTTGGCCGTTGCCGTTTTCCATTATGCATGTCCGTTTGCTTGCTTCTTCCAGTTTCCCCGCGTTTCTTTTCTTCTGGCCGTTGTTGCGTGCCAGTTGGCTAAACGGTCAAAGGCCCATGAATCGATCCATCCATCGGTCTCATCATTATGGCCACTCACTCGCTCACTTGTAGTTGTTCCGTGTCATCTTTGGTTTCCTTTTCCGATTACTTCCTCCAATCGCTGTTCCATTCCGCCGGTGTTATTAGTGGAGACGCGCCGGACCTATCCTACCAGAACCTTCCATCCGGTAATTTATCTCCTCAAGACGTCATGTAGTACTACTATACTTTTCTCTATGCAGCTTCGATTAGTAACTTGTCATGGCCGGCTACTGTATCGCCCGAACGGCTTAGTTCAGGAACTATGAAAATGTATAAGCTTCATCAATGATGTTGGAGCTTTTATGGTCGTCTGTCAATGATTTTTTATTTTTTTGCAAGGTAAAAGGAGTTTTATTCCATATTTACAGAGTTACAGCTGAGACGCAAAAATTCCTCGATACGGACAGGCCATTGGTGCAACCTCACAGCCGTGGTACACTCATTCCGGCTACAATTCCTCAAATAACCGGCCGCTCTATTTTGATCTCTACTAAACTTCTGTGGAATAAACTCCTTGTTCATCCGCCCAAAAAAGAAAGAAAGAAACAATAAACTGCCCGTCGTCCATCAACGCTTTTGATTTCTGCAGCAATGCGACCATAGGTCGAGCGGATTAAACCATCACCTGATGACACGATAGAGAGAGCCTCCATGGAATCAGATTGGACAATGGCTCAAAGATTAGTATACTAGATGGCAAGGGCCATTCCATGCATTAGCGCACGTTCCTTCATGACTTATGCACTTGGACAGAGGGAGTATCAAGGAATTCCAGCGTGACATCAACAGGGGCCACCTCCTTATCGTGAACCAAGTCATTGCGTAGGCTGCCATATGCGCCAAATTAGCATGATAACATGCCCAGGAACCTCCTCCAAATAGCCATGCAAAACGTTAAGAAGCCAGTCCTTCCCTGTCTTGACTAACCGGTCATCAGCAGGCAGTTGCCGTCTAGTTGTCATTCTCTCCCATATGCTCCTGGCATGTTTACAAGAGATCAACGCATGGAAACTTCCATCGGCTTCGACACCACACAAGGTACAACTTGCACGTGTGGCCAAATGTTGAGAAGCTTGCAGGTCATCGTAGCCAAGGCACCCGACACTGCACTCCACACAGTGATTTTCATCTTTTGAAGAACCTTCGATTGCGAGTTCAAGTTCCAAATCGAACGATCCCCTCTTGAGCTCGAGCTTGATGCCCCAACTGCAAAGAGATCATCATTAGGTGTTGTCGCGAGTCGATACACACTCTTGACAGTTCTCCGGGAACCACGCAAAGAAATCCTCCCACTGTCTAGTTGAAGTGTGAATCTTTACAATCTCCCATACATCCATGGGCCAGAAGTGGTTATTGAGACGATGAACATCCCAAGCAACGTTTTCGTCCAAAAAGTCTATGACCCAATTAAACCAGTAGTTACATTTAGGGGTCACCGGTCTAAGGGACATTCCCCACTCACCAAATGATACCTTTCTCAACAAGTTCAATCCCCATACTCAATACATTTCCAGATTCTCAATGAGTTACCAGCAAACACAGTGTCTAAAAGATTACCATTGGGTAAATATTCCGCCTTCAAAAAACATGCACATAAACTGTCTGGTGACTCAACTAGTCTCAAGCTTGCTTAGCAAGAAGCGCTTGGTTAAAGGTAAGCATGTCTCAGAGCCCCATACCCCTTTTGGACTTTGGTAGTCGCATTTTATCCCAGCTCAACCAGGCCATTTTCCTTTTGCCATTCTCCACTCCCCACCAATATTGACATATTAACCGTGTTAGATCATCACATACTGAGGACGGTAACCAGAAGACACTCATCACATATGTGGGGATGGCTTCATCTATTGCTTTAATCAGGAGTTCCATACTTCCACTATACATATAACATTCACACCAATCGACAAGTCTCTTACTTAGTGTTTCAAATCTCCCTTTGTGCATTCTCCCCTCAAGGATAGGGAGCCCGAGATACTTTGGATAAAAAACTCCTTGCGTTACTTCAAGAAAAAGATTTCACTTCCGCAGTTACTCCATCAAACATGAATCATGAAAAAATTTGAACCCATCACATGATCTACATCACCACCACTAACTCATTCGATAAACTAAATCATGTAAGGCAGCTCATGTAGCTATTGTATTGAACATCAAAT